>NC_138826.1:122949100-123218832 GCF_965183815.1 Platalea leucorodia | reverse complement strand
AATCTAACTGGTTGCTTTCAGCTGCTTCCCTCTTCCCCACAGTACATGGTGTGAATAAGCAACCATGCTTGCTCTCATCTACTCTGCTGCCACAGTGCTAGCAGTACTAACTAGATGATCAAGCAACTGGAAAACCACCGCCCCACCCCCAGCAGCTGGAGCTCCTACAGCAACAATATGATCTAATTTTTAAATATGCAAAAAATCAGTCAAGATTGAACCTATTTCTGTAGGTCTCTGGCAACTCTGTTTTCTCCTAACACATGGATATCATTTAGCTCCTGGAGATGCTTCCACACCCACTGTCCTTCCTTTCAGTTCTGGAAAGGCAGAGTATGCATGAGCTCAATTTGGCCTTCCCATGTAAATGTCTTTGCAGTTGTCAAAGTCCTCTTTGGCCAAGTTCTCTACTAAGCACACTCCCCTGTGGCTGATCTATAGCATTATTCAGTGATGCCTCACTTTAAAATAGACAGCCTTGTAGTTTGGGTTTGGAGGTTTCTTTGCAGAGCAGCACCACCTGCAGTGGGGGTGGTTGGCAGACCCTTCTGTAGCCTCCTGCTGCCAAATTCCTGCTGTGTACAAATTCCTGCAGTCTAAGGAAGGAGAAGGAGCCAGGGAAAATGGGATGAAAAAATTTTGACAATTTGGAGTAACTAAAGACTTCCCCCCGATTAGAAAAGCAGCTAGAAATGTCTAGTGTAAATTCAAGGGGCTGCTTTGTAGGGTCCTAAGCTATCGTGGGTGCTGGTTCATCATCCTTTAGAGAAGTGATGCTTTGCTCAAGGAGGCAGCAGGTCTGTTGGAAGCTCATGGTGGAACTTTGTTTCTGTCTGAGGGAGTCAAGACTCAAAAAACCACTAAACCTGTAATGATGTTATTTAAATGAGATGCTTCACGGAATGGGAGCTGGGACTACTCCTGTTGCTGCTGAAGACTGGAGGTGCTTTTTTAAGCATGGAGCCTGTGCACTGAGACAGCAATAAACTACATGAAGGTTTTCACCACTGTTTTAAGGGTCCGTAGTGGTTCAGGGAACATCATGCTTAGTGGCAAATCCAGACTGCATTCCAATAACCAAGAAAGCAATACCCTCCTGTGGCCTGTTGATTTAAGATTTTGATTTCTTTGTTACATCTTTGATGCTAATGGGTCACTGCAGATGAATATCCACCCACCTCTCCTCTCTCTCTCTCTTCTTTCCCCAGGGGCCGTGGTTGGAGCAGGTGCTCCAAGTCACTTCTTTGCAAGGCGTATCATCCAAGGTTGTCTCTCCAGGTAGGCACTGTGCTGTATGATCTGTGCCTCTCACTGGGCGACTCATCAGCCCCTGGGGGTATTGCACAGATCCCTGCATGGGTTTATTTTAAGGCCAGCATCTCTCTGTACTGTTTGATATGAGCGCTGGCCCATTTCTCCCTCCCTTCCCACTGGGAGAGCACCGATCACACCTTTAACCATGTCCTCAACCCTTCCCCCCAAACCTCCTTGTCTTCAGGAATTTGATGAACAATGTTCATCTGGCATGAAAGAGAGACAGCTGATTTCCAAGGGCAAAAAGCCTTGGTTTCTTTGGCACCGAAAAGTAAAGAAATATTCATGAGTTGCCTAGCTCTAAAGGCTTCAGAAGGGAACTGCTGTCACACATGCTGCTGTAATGCATTGCTATGATCAGTCTTAGAGACTGTTAATCGTCCCAAAGCTGGTCCCTGTGTCGAAAGGATGAGAAGCCAAATAGTCTTTATAGCTCCCATCGATCAGTTTGTCCGCATTGTTTTTGGCAAACCAGCAGTCAACTTCCTGCTGGCCATTGAAGATCCTCCTCTGCTTCCACACGACAGGAACAAGCCGTCCCTTCACTTTGAGGGTGGTCGTAGGGTTTGGCTTTAATGCTTCAGTTTGGTTCTGACCAACCTGCTGATGACTTGTGTTTAGAGATTCCTGAAGAAGTTTAACTTCATGGTTCAAGAACTGACCTGCAAGGCAAGACAAAATAGACTCCATGACTGGCTGTTTTGTGCCCGTATATAAGTTGTTCGGGTTTGTTTTTTTTTTTTATAGACCATGTTTTGAGGATTCTTAGCATATGGGGTTGTAAAGGGTTTCTCTGCAATAGCAGGATGAATCTAGGTCCTCTGATTCTTTTCTAAATCTCACAAACACAGAGACAGATTAGAATAAAACCCTATTTCTTTTTTCACTCATCAAGATACATTGGCTGAGCTAAAGAGCTTTTTGAGCTGCTAGTAGCAAGTTCCCCTCTGTGGGTCATGGTTACTACAGGATAATATAACCCATACAAAGCCCATCAGCAAGCAGAAAGAAGATATAGGCTTGAAGCTCCAAGTTCTCTTCCCTTGCTTTCTTGGGGGCAAGCTCTTTTCAGCCAAACCTAAGCGTGGATTTAGAGGTTTGCACGTGCGAGCAGCCTGGATCCAAAACTCCACCTCTGAAGGATCATTTCCTGCTTAACCTAGGGGTACCCGAGTGTCACAGAAACTATGGCTTCAGCCTTAGAGTTCTGCTCCTGTACATGGCCATAAACATCACTACTTCTTGTTGGCTGAAAGAACCCAACCTAGACATTCTCTGAGCCTTCCTAAAGCCTAATTGCTCTCAAAATATGGGGATGGCTCTTTTTTCACTTCACATTTGAAAGAAAGGGGCTACAAAAAGTACCAATGTTTCTTGATCTCAATCAGGCTCAGGTGCAAACAGCTGTATTGGGAACATCAAGTATGTGTATTCTAATGACAACTCTATTGAACAATCATAAAAACAGTGGAAGTGTGAAAAACAGGCACAGCCACATAGCTAGGATAGTGGGAGATAGCTCATACAGAAAAAAATGGGAGAGGAGCTGGGGATGCTAGCAATAAAGAAGTTGTTTGGAAGTGGAAGTAAAAGTCTCACCTGGGAACTTACTCCCCACCTGCCTTGTTCATTACCTCCTGCCTCTGTCCTTTAAAACTGTTTGGAAGAATCATTTTTCTCTGACTTACAGCTCTGAATCTGAGACCCTGTTACCTACCCAGTAGCCCATGGGAGTCAGCAGAGAGGCCTTTACTGTTGGAGATGTAGAACCCCAGGTGGTTCCTCTGATACGGGGCCGGCTTCTTGTAATGGTGGATGAGGATGACAAAGCTGATTGTGTCTCGTATCGTCACAGTGATGTTGGAATTGGCAGAGATGGACACCTCAAGGTTGCTGCTCCGCACAACAGCGCTCCGAGCACAGGACAGAAGAAGTCTTTCCCCATCATCCAGGATGATTCTTTTGGGTGTGATCTCTAGGTAAGATCTCTCTGGCTTATTGCTGAGGATAGTGATGGTGCTGAAGTAAGTCCGATGCTTCTTGTGGCCGTTGGGTGGTGCAGGAGCTCCGATTAGTTGCCCATTTACAGTTACACCTTGCAGGATAACAATCAATAAATGAAAGATGGAACTAAGAATACTTCTATTGTCTCAAATATATAAGCCTTGCAACTGAGGACATGCAGGTTCACCATCTCATGCTCGATTATTTCACCTACCAGTGTTCAAAGCAGTATAGCCAGTCTGTTATAAATTGATTACCTTAGACAGAGCACCTGAATTCACCCCAGCTCAGAAATGCTGGCCTTCCCTGGAACAGGTCCCCCCAACCCCATTAGTCCTAACATTGTGTACGCAGTGCTACAGGATAGGATCGGCTGTTCCTCAGTACAGCCACTTCCTAAGCTGCCTCCAACCTTAGACCTACCTATCATCACGACAATGATGTGCAGGGGTTTTGAGCCACATAAGACAAATATTTATCTTCCTGACTGCTATAGCCCAACAAACTGTGGTACGATTTACCTAGACCACCTATTTGTTGATGCATAATTCAAACCTGGGCAAACACACCAGATCTTGGAGGACTAAGAAAAGCTGCTGGCAGGCCTGCTTTTCCTCATATCACCAACGGGCATAGGGACTGAACTTCTAGGAGGAAGATCTGAGTGTATCTGAATGCTGCTGTGTCAGAGTAGTAGACAGCTGGAGTTTGATGTCCCTCTCTACCCGACTCCTAAAGAGAACTAGCCCGGGAAACCACAGAGTACGGGTTACTACCTTGACCAACAAGCTAAAGACTGAGCAGGACCCGTAGTGAAGTGCTAAACCTCCTCAGGTGGCAAGGTAAGAAATTCAGGTTCTTTCTGTGTTACTGCAGAATAGGACCCTGAACCCTGCACTCCCGTTGGGCAGCTTCATCAGCGCTGCTCTTCCAGCTTTCCTCAGTTTTGCCCCAAAAGAACCACTTTTGAGTAGTCGAAGGTGCAGATTCCACTGAGTCAGCTGAAGCCTAGATGTCCACACTCAGGTTCCCAATCATTTTAATGATTTTTTGTGACTTCCTATCCTTAAGACAGCGTCTCCGCTTCCACAGGTCTCTGAAGAGCTACTAGACAGCAACAATTAAGGAGGAGAATTGTAGCTAACCCAAGCTAGACCCAAGCCATCAACACTGAGATAAAATATCTCCATATCCCATCATTGCTGATGGAATCTCTCATTTCTGTCTTCATAGGCTCAACTTGCTGGTGCTATGGAGTCTGTTTTTCTCCAGCTCATTCTGCATTTGAGCCACAGAATCATTCAAAGCTGTAGCACAAACACAGTCTGTGAGAGAAGCTTAAGGGAAACATCGCCAGGAGCTGGATCTTACTCACTAAGGCAGGTATGAACACAGAAATATGGAGGCTAGACCACTGCCACACAGAACAGAACTCTTATAACTTTATTGTGGGGTTGTTTATCTTCTTTGTAAAACAAGTCTGTGCATTGTCTCTGGTTTTGACACCCCTTCCTCCCACCATTTCCTTGCTCAGGACATAATCTGCTTATTAGCTGCCCTGCTTAGAATTCCAGATTGGATCAGACCACAGCCTGCCCCTGGGGATCAGACTGGCTTGAACAAAGCAGATCCTGAATTGTGTGGGTTTTCTCAAGGCTGTCGTGACTCGGTAACCAGTTTGGTGTTCCCTTCACTGAAACAGCCTCAGTGCTTGGTTAACCTGTTTGGATAATTTGCTCTGTCCTGAAGCAAACAGCACTGTAAGTAAAAAGTAAAGTTCTAATAACAGAGCAATTTTGGTGAGCCCAAATCTTTTATTTGCATGTTGTGACTTTGTAACTAGAGGGCTGATGAAGTTGCATTGAAGAAATGCACTGTCTCTGCACCAGAAAGCTGAATCCCCTGTGTAATCTCTTGGCACGGAGGTGGCTGCATGGCTTACGCAAACACTACATGCAGTATGCAAAATGCCTGTGGCTGTTCGTTCAGCTGTGGCAGCTGTAGCACTCGTTAAGTGCAACCCCCTAGACCATACTGGGTCTAATGATCAGGAACGGAGCTCTCCGATCTAGCTGGACTGAAGGGGTGTGATGTGGTCCTCATGCACTCAAGTGGGTCTCTTGGCTGTTTACATGTAATTGCTGCTCCCTTGATTCCAGCCAATGAAGATCTGAGCTAGGAAAATTTGGATACACATAAAGGCCAGTTCTCTCTATGGTTAGGTCTAATCTGTTGGCAAACACTTCTGTAGATTAATTGCGTATGTAACAGTGGCCAGGCCTACTCCTTGCTTAGGCTTGCTGTGAATTTACCCATAAGCTATGACAAAGTTGGAGGTCAGTAAGTGCAAGTCAACAGTTTACCTCCCCGTCTAATCCAGGTGATTAGAACCAGAAAACTTATGTGCATCAATTTTCCATTACCTGGCCAGAAAAGCAACTTTTTCTAATTTCCTGCCACTTTCTTGCCTATGAAGCACCTTGGTGCTTAGTCTTATTGCTAGAGAGCTGGCCTCGCACTTCAGCTTTCCTCCACAAGCAACTGCTTTGTTCGGCTGCTCACCAGATTCCTTATGATCAGAGACCAGCCGGAGAATGTCCCCTGGTTCTCCGTCAATATTGAAGCAGACAGACAACTTGCTGGAGGGAAAATCAATGACAAAGTGGGGGTCTCCATCCGCTGAGAAGACATGGAAAAAGAGACAAATGTGAGAGGCTTACACAAAATTACAGTGTCCAAGAATGTAACAAACTGCTTTTCCAAGTGTGTTTGTTTGTCCCTGTTTTTTCTAAGACCTCCTGGTTTGTTGTTTTTAGAGGGTCGGATGGAGTTTGCCAGGAAATGCCAAGTTTTGCTTTGTTTTTCACAAAGTTTATTTTATTTTATATTGTTTTGTTTTTCCTCACAGAAGAGGTTGGGTTTTCAATGAAAACTCAAAACCCGAAGCAGTCCAGGTGAAAATCAGGATATTTTCTTCCTGGAATATCATTTCAGTGATTTATGGGAATGGTCATGCAGGTGTTTGATACTCCTCCATACTCTGTTCGGAGGCTACATCCCCCACAGCACACAAGAACATATCCTCTAATCAAGGACTGCTGCGTGGGCACACCTCACACTGAACCTTCTTGGTCCTCAGTATCAGCTTGGAGCAGTCAACAGCAGATTTTAAACAATCCCACGACCTTAATTTTTCAACAATTCTTGACCTATCTTCAACTATCAGATATTTGTTATTAACAATAAGACAAGCCAAAACTCTAGTTTTTAAGGTAAATTTGACCTTATCCAGTGAAATTCAAGTCTAAATTCTTGATCTGGGCTTATTCTTCAGTGTTAAATGTATGAAAAGGATGTTAAGTAAAGGTGCAGAACCAACAGAGAAATAGCAAAACACTATCGAAGTTTCTTTTTTTTTTTTTCCCCTTTGACAACACTTTTTATGTTTCAGCAACATTACTTTATAAAATGTTTTTTGACTAGTTCTAGTACAGAGAGAACGTGATTCCTGTTCTCCCCCAATCATCAGAAATCTCAAATGAGGATCAAGTGGTATAGATCATCTGCCTTGTTATGTTTCCTCACACTTCTCATTACTGATCCTCTCTGTATTTTGTTTTTGGTTTTGTTTTCATTTTCCTTCCTACTCTGCGGGTCTAGTAAATAGGATTTTGGCTGATCCGTCGGGATGGTTATACCACAATGGCATGCAACTGAGGTTTCCATAATCAACCACTATTATTTTGGATTATTAAAGGCATGAAAACAGGCACTGACCTGAAGTTTTCGTGATTTTAATTCTTTGTTTATCTTGCTGTCTGCGTATACCTAGAAGTGGGGAAGGAAGGCTGTTACAATTACTTATTGAGCAGCAGAAAGAACCATAGTATAATAACGTTTACAAAATATTATTCAGCGAGATTATGGGACATATTCCTGCAGCTACTTTAAGCTTCATTTAGAAACTACTGAAGAAAAATTGATATTCTACAGAGCGGTAAGTGCTTCCAGGGGGTGAGTCAGGTGCCTAAAAGGTTTGCTTAAGGTCACCCAGCTCACAATTAGCAAAATCAATATGAAAATCTCAGCTTTCTGTTCACCACCCCTCGGTTCATTGGCTAGATCATCCCTGGTGCCAAAGTTAGCCATAAGACCCTACCTATGCAAAAAGATTTCTTACCAGCATATGGTTATTTTTCCCTCGTACCTGGTGGTGCCTTGTGTCCCTGCAAGCTCTGCAACTTCTCACCAATGCCATCAGTAGAAGGGCTGATAAACTCCTCTTGAGGTGGTTCTGAATGGAGCCCAGCCTCTCTCATCTTCAGAACGGTGAAGGGAGTAACAAAATTGTAAGTCAGGGCCATTGACTTGGCTTTCTCCATCAAATAGTCTTTTTCCTGATTGTCATCACTCTTCAACCAGGCCTTAAGCAATTCCTTGATGGTGAGGTAACTCCATGCCCTCTCAATGTAATTTTTATCACCTTTGCCATCTTCCAGGCCAGGGACACCTCTGATGTCATTCCTGCTTGGCAGGTCAATAGCCACATCTGTTTTCAGGAGGATGTACTTCTTGGAGTTGCTAGCAGTCACCTCCACGTGGAGACTATCTGAGGTGTGGTTGATGAGTTTGCCAGCTATTATAATTTCAGAGCCATTGAAGTAGTTAGGGAAGAAGTTCTGGGTGACTTGCTCCACATTGTCTTCAGGGTAATCAATACGGATGTCAGAGAGAAGGGGTGTTCCTATTTCATCATAGAACCTTAAACAAAGACACATTTCTCACCATTAGTACTGTTCATCCAAGTGTATGCATACACTCTTGCACTTACACACGGCCAAGGATACAGTCAGACTATCTAATATGGCTCCTAAGACATTCAGGAGAAGTTAGAGCTACCAGGCCCCAAATTTAACCACTGCATCCACTGTAACTGGGCCCAGAGAGACGGGGGAGTCTCTATGCTCAGAGATTTTCAAAACTTGAGTGGACAAGGCCGTGAGAAACTTCACCTAAATTTGAAGTTAGCTCTTCTCTGAGCAGAAGGATGGATGACATGACCTCCAGAGGTCCTTTGCAACCAAAATTATTCTCTGCCTCATTTTAGTGTTCAGTGTTTCTTAGGCATCTAAACAGAGTTTCTTAAGTATGTTCAGAAGTATCCCAGCATGGCCTGGCAGTCACCTACCTTCCACCATGATTCCAGAGCTGTGAAAGGAGATATTTGTGATCATTTAAAGTTTGCTTAAGAGGACCTGTCCATTAAAAGTAAATTCTTGGCTTCTCAGGCTCACAGAAAGCACCCTGGTTATTTCAAAATGGACTTAGAAGAGATGCTGTTACCCACAGTTTTCCAGTGGTATTATGCATGGTATTCCAGACCCAGAAACTGTAAGACCAAGGTCCCCCAAAGCTTCTGTATCACTGGAAGAGCCAGGGATACTACCATTTGGGATGGTCAGTGTAGGACAGGCAGGAATACAGTTTTCTGAGGGCAAAAGGAAAAGAAAAATCAAGAAGGAATCTCACTATGCCCCCCATAAATGAGGACATTTCCAAAGATTGGAGGAATCCTAACTACTAAATACAGGTAGCCTAGCAGAACAGAACTCGCTGCTACCTTATTGCTGATTTTCTGTTGGAGCAAGACATGGCTTCCATGGAACCAGAGACCTTAACCCTATAATGCCTCGTTAACGTGACCTACCATACTTCTGAGAATACCTCGCACTGGACAGGCCAGAAAGCCTTTACAAGGGGTCAAGGCCTAAGTTTACAGTACTGTGTTTTCCCTGCAGCAATGTGCTTTTGATAGATCTTCCCAAGCTGCTCCAGGAATGCCATATTTCCCATTTAAATGCCAGACTCTTCATCTCTTGACAAGCCATTTGAGTTAAATTTGGTAAATAAACAAAGAATTGGCCTCAGCCCTTTTTTAGTTCAAGCTGCATTTATTTTTCACATCTGCTTAAACAGATTGTCTGGAAGCTCTTTGATGCAGAGACCTCATCACATTTTAAAACATGAGTAAATTAAACCTGATAACTCTGTGAAATAACTCCTGTGTTGTAACAAATGGTGGAGAGATACAATCTGTCTTATAGTACAATGCAAGGAAGTACCTGTGTAAAAAATACAGCCCACTGACCACAAAAATTATATTGGCACCCATGTAGATTTTCCCTCCAACAGTGATTTGAATTGGCCTCCAGCAAGTAATTATGCTTTTCTGTGTAAATTTGGCACCAGATGCCAAATGGGTTTGCCATCACTGAGCTTGATAAACAGTGAGCTGTTTATCAGATAAAGGTGTTTGAACAAGTACTTGCAGTGCTGGCTTCCTGCAGCCCAATCAATCAGCACATCCTTCATTTGCCAGGGAATGCCACTCACTATCCAAAATGCATGTTCTGAGAAGCAAATGACATGGGCGGAGTGGCAGATAGATCTACAAAATCTAGCTTAAAAGGAACACATTCTTGTCCTACTATAACGATGACAGAAAGAACAGCTCTAGTGGAAAGTGCATGGTCTCATTGCTCCAGATAAATTAGACACTAGCCAGGCAAAATGAGAAGTCTCTGCTCAATTACTGTCTCTTTTTGGTTTCTGAGGTTCGAAATACGAACATTTTGGGAGTGAAAGCCAAACATCTTTGCCTGGAAATACTGACACATTGCCTGATATTTTAAACAGAGCTGTGGTTCAGATGTCTTTTTGCTGTTCCTCACGAGCGTCTCCCCTTGGACTACAGCTCTCTGATCACAGAAGAGGAGCGTAATCTCTGGTCCTATTGAATGATGAGGATTACAGGAAACTTGTTAGGAGTTTGGGTCACAAAGAACGAGGGAACGAAGCAACTATATGATCATCCCAGGAATTACCCTTGTGTATTTTTCAAAGTCGAATATTTTGGAGTTTGGGCAAAAGGTTATGGTTTTCAAAAAATAAAGAAACAATTTTCTGCCCCAAATTGGGATCTCCATTCCTGAGCCCCTCCATGCTGTTTATGTTGTCAATTTGAAGTGAGCCATGTATCCTTTCCTCCTTCCGTCCACCTGCAGAGAGGTGGCACTCATGCCTCCCATCTCTCCAGGTTTACACGTCCAAAACAACAGTCTGAATTAGGGGAACAAATGCCTTGTTCTGAGGCTCTGAGAAGCTCCAGCACAGCTCAGGGGGTCTGCTAGGTAGTAGACTATTTCTGAGTAGGCATCCTCAGTATCTGAGCATACTCTGCCTCTCTCAACCAGAGTTGAGCCTCAGAGAAACTCCCATCTCTTGTGATGTCTCCTTAGAGGATTTTCCTTCCCAAAACCCTTGCCCAGAGGACCCAATACAGATACAAGCACAGAAAAAGCAGAACAAACCCTTTGAGGTGGCTGGCTGCATCCTCATCCTCCTGGAAATGCCTTGTCATGCCGCAGTTCTCCAGTGCCATCCTCTCCAGCAGCTTGTGGTCCACATCATTGCCAATGCCAATGGTGAAGAGGCAGAATTTATCACGGATGGCATCCTTGGTGTTGCTGAGGATTTTGGATGACTGTGTTTCCCCAACAGTGGGCCTCCCATCCGTGAGGAAGATGATCAGAGAGACGCTCCTGGCATCAATGTCGTTCTGAGCAATGTAATCATTTAGCAGCTTTGCACCAGTCTGGAGAGCACCATTAATGTTAGTCCCTGGGAAGGTACCAAAATTATTAGCTCATTTCTCCTTCTAAGAGTCGTACAAATAATTTCCCTAAGCCCCTTTTAGTACGATGACAGCATCTCTGTTCATCAGGATGTTCCTGTTTTCTACATGAGGTTGCACTAGCCCTTTAATTCCATTCAGCTCTGTTACTCAGCACCAGTTTGGGATAGTTGCTTATAGTCTTATGAATTGAATTATGAATTGCAGTTTATTATGTGAAATTGCTGCATCCTTGAATATCTCAATGTGCAATAATCAGCCGTGGTAAGCAGAGTCAGAGCACATACCATGTCCTGCTGGTACCTACAAAAATAGTTAAACTTAATTACGGGACTCTCCCAGATGATATCTGAACTAGGAAAACAAGTTCTGCTCATTTTGTCTGAAGGGCACAAGATTTGAAGACAGGAAAAAAGCCTTCAAATGGGAAAACAAGTGGTTGGGTTTGTTCTTCAAAATCCCAGGGGCTAACAAAGTTTAAAGGGAAGAGAAATGGCTTTGTTAGCCGAGGAGTGTGTTTTCACAAAAACAACTGGCTAGCAGAGAATGGAGCTGCCTGAAGTGGGGAGAGGGGGAGAAAACAGAAAATAAATGAGGGAACAGATGTACGTTAGAAGAATCGCCATGAAAAGGATCCAAGCCTACTGCGTGTTCAGAAACAAGAAAGCAGAAAAATGAGTACAGGTATCTCCTTGCCCCATGTGTTTCTTGTGCTAGTCAAAGCAAAGAGGGATTGGTTGTGGAACCTTTGCAAGTTCAGTACATCTGGGTTAAAAACAGCTCTCAGAAAGAAAAACAGGTGAAATGGGTTAAGAAGCATACACAACAGATTCCTGGGAGTCCAGAAGGGGAGATCTAGGGTGGTTACCAGCAAGGACACCCTAGCAGGTCTGACCATGGATCATGACTAGAAACAGCATGCACAGCTCCAGTGGCTGCAGCAAGACAAGGAACAGGAAAGGGGCTAAGACTTCTGAGAAGTCCTCAAAATCCAGACTGTGTTTTTTGCAAAATGGTTTTGAACCAAAACCCTGCACCTAAATATCCTAATACCCTCTCAGTCTCCATCCAGATCCAAAACTTCAGAAAGATTTTTTTCCCCACAGAAACAAAAGAAAACCATCCCATGCGGTAGACATCATTTCAAACCCAGGCAGATCACAGAAGCTACCAAGCACCAAAAACTGCCTTTTGGCACATGCACAAATATTTAGCAGCAATATTTTGTTCCCATTCCTTTGGTGTGTGAATATGACACAGAGGTGTAAGCACAGCGCGTTCTTCGTGTGTGCGATCCGTGAGCCTGAGTGCATTCACGTTCACTGGAAGATACTCAAGCAACAGCACCTTTACAGGGAAAACACAGAGTTAGCCAAAACTAAAGTACCGCTGGCCTGTGGTGGAGAATCACTGCACCTTCCTGTTGAACCAGAGTTAATCATTTCCTTTTACTTTTGTTCTCTGGCAGGTTCACGGGCAAACTCAGCTGGTTCCTGCACAGCTCTTTTGGCACTTCAGGAGTAAAGAGCTTTGTACTCTGAGTTTAGTCCCACTATTGGTAATTGTTTAACTGGGCAGGTCCCTTGACCACTTCCTAAACTCTTCCTCTCACAATAGAAACAGTATGGCAAACTGTCCTGTTTGCTGTGTTTTTCCATCAGAGAGTTTCCTTTGCTAGGAGCGGTCACTGCTCAGGGGCAGCCATGGGAAGGCCCTGTCTGACCTTCAACCAGCTGTGAGTGCTTGCACGGGGAAGGATTTGCATAGGTCATTTTGCAGCTCTGCTTACTTGGGGAGTGCTCAGCTAGGATGGGCACAGCTGCCAAAGTATGTTTGATTACAAACTTCACTATGTTTTCTTTATGCTAATGTCCATAGCCTCATAGGAGACCACTGAATCAAATTCAAAATCATGCCTGCACTCTGCCACTGTTCTGGGGTCTCCTCCTCTCCCCTCTTCGCTCCTGGCAACAAGGCACAAGCAAAAAGGGACAAGAAATTCTTAAACCTCAGTCTGGCTACTCCTTGGCAGAGAAAAGAGTAAGACAGTACTAGGGGAGAAACTAGCTATTGCAGAAGGCAATCTCACAGCCCACACTGCGTAGTCCACCCCTGGAGTTTCCAGCCCAGACAAAACCATGTGCCAGCTTTTACACAGGCTTTCAGAAACTGCACAAGTACTGGCCCTGTGTGTCTTTCACCACCATATAGTATTTTTTCCTGTGTCCTCAAGAAATAACCCCGGGAACTTTTCCACTCCAAGGGTCTCACAAGATAAATGGGAGAATGGGCCCAACTTGGCTTTAATAAGTATATCAGGTCATATGACTGGATCTGGGGACACCTTCCATCACGTATGCTGATAAAGGGCACATATCCTTCTGTCACGTAACCCTGAGCGGAGGTGAGGAAGGGACCTCCTTGTCCCATGACCTAAGTCCCAACATCTTTTTATTGCTACATGTTACAGGACCACGTTCACCACTCTCCGTTCTGTTGTAGTTAATTGGATAGCAAAATTAATCCTGTTCATATCTCTGGATCGTACCTCCAGTAGGCGACATGTTATGAATGTACTTTTTAGCATCTCTTATATTATTTGGAGTAACTGGCACCAGCCGGTCCTGCTGCCAGACCTTTATTCGGTTGGAAAAGCCAATGATATTGAAGTGGTCTTCAGGCCTTAGGTCCTGGAGAATTGTGAAGAGAGCTTCTTTGGTCTAAAAAGGAAAGAGAAAGAGACCAGTAGGCACAACTGTCGCTGCTTTAGTGGGCAAAAATTTAATTTTTAAGATGTTTACTGATCTTATAGATATTTCTACATTGCCAGTTTGGCTCATGAATAAAATTGAGATGTCCTTCTCTGTCTCAAAGCCTGATCTCTGTGGTGCCAGGTGCTATGCAAATATAAGATGAAAGAACAACTTTTTCCCAAAAGATCTTGAAAAGTGATACATATGCCTGGACCTAACTAAGCTTAAAAATCATGCATGACAACTAGGATGAAAGCTCACACTGACCAGGAGAACCATGCCCTGAACTAAGGGATGCTGAATAATGTTGACTAGTATCAAAAGTCTCATGGAGTTTTTCTAAAGCCCTCTAGACTTGCAGTAAGCTGTTAAGTGGCATATGGTTAAAAAGGTTACTTATAAGTCGACATGCCTCTAAAATGTCAAGGATGCACATGCTCTGTTCATAATTAGGATACTGATTGGCATATACATACTCCAATTAATCGTTCCAGCAGTTAACAAATGTTTAAGCTAATATGATCAAATGAATAAGACACAAAAAGAAGCCCTGACTGGTCATTGCAGATTCTACCTGCTAGTCAGTTTTGTCCCAGGCATGGTTTTTTTCCAGCAATATGCCAACATTATATTGTTCTGCTGTTCATCATCCTATGTAAATATAGGCAGACAGAGTGAGGAAAGCTGGTATCAAGATGAGTTCGTAGTAAGAGAGGTAAAGATTCTTGGGTGATGGGAAAGACAGACCACTGAGGATAAGCCAACAGATAGAGTGCAGATGTGTCCAGTTCTCTCCCCAGTATGATGAACTTTGATTTAGCAGCCACGAAGCTGCGTTCGCATGGAGACAAAATTCAGCTTAGTAAGACCAGCTGAGATGGTCTTTTGCTTTTGCATCAGAGGATGCTTTTGATGCCCAAAAGCAGCCTCTGTCCATGCAAACATACCCTATATTTGGATGCAAAATGCCTGGGAGGAATATGAGGCAATATCTGTAAGCAGAGGGATCAGCAGCTTCTCAGCTCTGCCCTTTCTTGGCCACCGTTAAGCCTTTCAAATTCTAAGGAAAGCTATGCAGAAAGTAATATGGTGGACTCATCAGCATTTAAAGGTTTCTCTCATGCCTATCAGGGAAACATGTGAAGGGCTTGTCCAGAAAAAATAAAAAAGGTAATCAGCAGTGCTGGAAACCACATGTTTCTAGGCCTGATGTTTCTATGTAAAGACAGTTTGGAAAGGAGCTCAAAGGGCTGATCAAGCTGTGTCATCAATATCCCTCTGGATTCTGCATTGACGCTGATGATGCAATGATGCAACTGCAAACAACTTACCCACCGCAGTGGAGTCTCTAATCCTCCCAGCTGGTGACTTGGCTTCCAGTTCATCTGAAGTCAAGGGGAATATTTCACATAGCTTCAAACATTTTGGAGCCAGTTCTGGAGTCCCTCCCTGCCTGTTTCTGTTCTCTGTATAAACCATTTTCCTCCATAGGGATCGCAAGATTCATCCCTCCATTTGCTTAGCTGGAACATTGCTCCACGTCTCACCACCATGCATTTTATGAATGTTTTATAGATAAGAATACTAAACCAAATGCTGGTGGAAGAGGCTCTTTCAAAGAGAAGGGGAGAACCTGACTAGGTTCACATCACCAAATAAACCTTCAAGAAGATGAGTGCCTGCTGCAAACACAAGGGTTGTCTCCCCAGTCTAACAGTCCATAAAGAACTTGCTAAGATGAGCTAAATAGCCATTATTTGAAAAAGAAGGGAAGGTTTTATGGTCTCATCTCCTCTTTTACAATAGCCTTTGTACTGTAAAAATGCATCAGATGATAATACATGACATAACCCTTCAGAGGGACACTCAATCATTCACAGTTTCATTTTACAGAAGTGAAAACCGAGGCACAGGCTACTTTAGTAATGATGTCAAGGCAACAAATGGAGAGCTTTCCAAAACTTGGAGTTCCCAGCTCTCAATCCAGTAGGCCAAACGATCTCTCATGCATGCGTAGAAAGGCAAAGCACCAATCACACAGTGGAGAAAAGGACTCTTGGGTTTATTTCATGATAAAAAGAGTGGTCCATGCATTTGTCCCTCAAAAAATGGGATCAAAGTAAGCAGAAAGTGAAAATGGAGAAGCTTCTGTCCCGTGGGAGTGTGATCAGGCCTTTATGCCAGCCTCTGCTGAAGGAAATTTTGGGCAGGGCGTTAAAGCAAGAAACAATGAGACCACAACAGCTCCCCATGTGCAATATCCCTCCTCCACTCCCCCCCGCCCCGGGAGAGAAACAGAGGTGCCTAGAAGCAATGATTTGAAGCGAAACTCCCCAAGTCTCATTATCCATGTTATAGCTCTGATTATAATTAACATCACTTGACCTTTCCCATTACAAAACCCCTCTTTTCAGTTTTTTGCAATTCTGTCAAACTGCACTTTTCTCAAAGGGATTTATTGGGCCCAAACAGCTCTGTTGTTTCTGAGAACAAGGCAAGAGGAAAAATAATCTTGCTTTGGTCTTTTTGCAGAGAGAACACATCTCACCTCCAGTGTGCTCAGAAATTCGTTTTGACATTCTTGCCTGCGTTCAGCCAAAAGAAAAGGAAAAGAAAAGGAGAAACAGAGAGCAGCAGTGTAGTTTGTGTGTACACAGCATCCAAGCTAGAACTGCAGAGGGGTCTGGAGGGAACTGAAGCAGACTTTCCTAGAAAAAGCAGCACTTCCCCACACCCTCATACAGGGGCCAAACATGGGGCTGGAACCATCTCTCTCTCCCCCCTTCTTTCATTCTCTCTTTCCTTTTTGTCACAGTTAAGTCATTTCCATGGCATCTGAGTCAGTTCTTCCCAGGAAAAAGTTCTGTCATATTTTAATGCACATGCACAGCCAGCCTGGATTCTGGCATCTCTACCATGTGCTTGTCTCTGCAATTTCAAAAAAAAAAAAAAAAAAAAAACTTTGAATGTGTAATATATAGACATACAAACGTATGTACAAGTGTGTGTATGTGAACATGGTTTTGCTCCAAAGCAAACATAATGAGGGAGGCCATATGGTTCATTCTCCTGTAGCTTTTACCTCACCCCCAGTAAAAATAAAGGGTGGGATTCAGCTTTCCCAACTCAGTCATCAGAAAGCTGGGCATTGCATCTAATCCCTCCCCAAGCAGGTGAAAGACACCTCCAGAGAGTAATCCATCCCATCTGTTTTGGATGGGGTTTAGGATGGGCTGAGTCATTGTCTGGAAGTGCCTATCTCCCAGCATTGCCTCCAAGAGGTTGAGTAGCTCAACTATAGAGAAGGTGGGACTCACCTCAAGACCAAATCCTTCCCAGTCCTGAGCACTATAGTGCTTACTGGTGCCAAAAGGAGCTGAACTGGCTCTCCATCTCTCCCAGAGTGCTCTGAATTGCCTGGCTCATCCTAGGTGTTTCCACCTCTCCTCCCAGCTCATAAGGGCCTCCAGGTTCATACTAAAGACTGCAGTCCTCACGGGATGAAAACACACACTTTGCTACCAATATCCCTCACCCATAAATGGGCTGCGGGAGAGACGTGGCTTCCCTCCGGAGGGCTGGATATGATTCAGTAGCTGGCAGGCAAAAGCAACTTTAAATAAGGAGAATATCTTGGTAAAAGTGCACTGCTTGAAAACCTTCAGTACGCAGCTATGACTGAGCGCTCCTGGTACCCAGCCCTCTCCTCCAGTCTCCACCAGCCCCCAGGCAAGGACCTGCAAAGCTCTTCGTGCAGAGAGTGCCTGGCAGCGGCTTCAGCCGGGACACGGCAGCAGGTTTCTCGTTCTGGCCTTGTAAGGCCACAGCTGGAACTTCTTCTGGCTCCGAGGAGCTAAGGGCTGAGACTGCCGTGGGATTCCCAAGCTGCTCCGCTGCCGATGGAGTCTTTGCACTTCCACTTCTGCCTGGCCCCAGTGAGTCATTGCACTGAAACTTATGCCAAAGGCGCTCTCCTGCAAGGCAGAAAATTAACCATTTCTTCCCTGCTGAGGGCCAGATCGTTACTCCACGGCTGTGCATACGACAGTGGTTCATTTTGGGGATAAACTGGGCACAGATCTAACCCACTCACACTGAGGAAAACCAGTTTAAGGGTCCAGCACCCTTGTATCAGGTGCTGTAAGGTGAAACACTTCTTCCAGCATGTTTGCCTGGGTAGATGCATTTTTGCGTGGAGGGTGGAGCAAGGATTAAGGGAGAGGGTGGCAGGAAGTAATAATACAGAACAGCTGGAAAAAATCCATTTTCACTAGTTGGGAAAGGATTGTAGCTGTCAGAGACAAGTTTTAAATGAGGATTTAAAAGAGGATTACTCAGTGGAAGAAGGTTCCTCCGTTTCCCTCAAATTAGCATGGACAAAATTGAGCTGAAAGGTGGAAACTGAATTGCCATTCCAATGCATTTGAGTCAAAAAGCTGTGCTGGTGAATGAGCTGTCAGCACAGCTGGAACCTAGGGCTTGAAACACCACCTCCAGGGCTCCAAAATATCACTCCCCAAATCTGGAGCAGAAGAGTCATGGTCTACAGCTGAGGGCAGGTGGGATGACCATGGCTGCCAGGGAGCAATCACAGTTTTTGTCTGTGCTTCAGAAATTATGAGAAGCTGAAGATGGGCTTGCACTGTCTAAATGACCGATGTGCAGATAGTGTCTTCTCAAGCCTACAAGGTCAGAGACAAGCCATCTCCCAGACACCACTCTGGTCTTCCTTGTCACCTCCACACTGATACATGGACATGCAACACAACTGCTGCTCTTCTGGTTCTTGCTTGCTAAAGGCCCTGCATCACAGCCAAGGTGATTTGGGGCTGTATGAACCCCAGCAACAGCAGGAAGAGAACTCCCTCAGCTACACTCCAGTTTGGCTGTGAATTGTCACCTTTGTGCTTGGCCCTTGGGGCTAGCTCCGACAGACCGCACTTAGCTTAAACACTGGTGGAGCAAAGCATGGGAAGAGACACACTCCCATGGGAGAGCTGAGAGCCTTCAGTCCTTTTTTGGGTCAAAGAGCTGCCTCAGAGACATCTGGGATGATGTCAGACCATCTGGGCACCTTTTAGGAGGAATCTGAGTCCCGGTGACATTTCTCTCACAGTCTCTTGTTTGAGGAGCAGGGTGAGGGCAAAGCCTGGCTACCCTGAAAGCTGTGCAGTTCAAAGGGAGACAATGCGTGGTTGTTAGACGCTGTGGCATTGCCAGACGTTGGCCCTGCTATGAAGCAAGGGGGGAATTCAAGCACCTCATTATAATGCATGCCCCAAGCCCACGTATTCACACTTTCCATTGCCCGAGAGCATTTGTAAGTGCTTCATCCTAGGCCCACATCCTCTGTGCAAGCTTCATGTCAGCCCATTAAAAAAAAAAAAAATCAAAAGACTTTCAGTTCATGCTGAATCCAATTCTGTACCGACAGCGGGTCTCTGCAGCACTGTAGTGTAACTCAGCCCCTCTTGGAAAAGGTTTCCAAATGCAGAGGGAGCTCCCCCAGCACCCACCCTGCCAGTGCCTCTGAGGTCACTTGGCAATCCTCAGCTGCACCCTGCACGCCCAAACACAGCTGGCATCTGCCCTCGCAACGGCTGGGCAGTGAGACATCGACACCAGCGACACAGCCCCTTTCCAGCTTGAGCCAGCATCAGGGAACAGTGTGGGCTCAAGATCAGTCAAAGACCATGGCTACCAGAAAGAAAAGCGTTCACAACCAAAGCCTTTGGAAAGCAGTATCCATTGGCTGAAAGCGCTGCACGAGGACAGTCTGCAGACAGCAGACATGGGATCATCCGCAACCATATACTGAAGGATGCCACAACTAGAAGACAAAATTTCAGTAGGCTTTACTTTGGCCTTCCAGATCCCCTGTGAGAGACCATATTTGACAAGAAGGGAGCTAAGGCACAAGATGTAAGCTCAGAGGGAATTAGGAACCCACAGCTCCATCCAGTAACTTGTCTGAGAGTGCAGCAGCGCAGAGAAGGGCTCAGAAACCAAATCTCCTGCAGCGAGAAGGAGACAAGTACAAGTAAATATGTTGTTTGGCAAAACAGTGCAAGGAAGCACAGGGAGAAAAAAAACAGAAGAGCTCCCCTCTCCCCTTCAATATCCTCTATGCTTTGGTTCATATCTTTCCCCTTTCCAAACATGCACAGGCAGCTGATAAAAAGGTCCAGGGATGGTTTTTCCAAGCTACAACAACAATATCTGGTCAAATCTGCCCATAGTCTGTCAGAGGGATTAACACTGTGACTTAAGGAAAGGCTGGCATCAAAGTCGCACCTGAAATGGTGCTGTCGAGGTCAGACAAGGTACTGCCATAGACTTGGTTTGGGATCCAGTAGCCAAGGGAAAGGCGGTGTGAGCTCCACTGCCATTTTACAGGGAGGAGCTGAGGTACAGAGAGAACAAAGGTTTGGGCAGTATCACTCCTGCTGAGGTCTGAAGCCGTATCTTGTGAGTTTTGCTTTCCTCTATGTTCCAGTTTCCTTTCTGCCCACGCAATGCAGATCACATGCCAGTTGCCAGCAACAGGGACTTTTCTACCAAAAATGGGTTTTAACCCACAAGTGTATCCTTGGATTTTTTTTTACCTTCCTCCATCCCCCTCTTGGGGAGGACAATCTGCCCTTTCTTCCTCTGCAGGGAGCGCCACGCAGTTCAGGGACTGCAGCTAACCCTCTCCCTGTCAATATATCTTTTGTGCTTTCTTCCTGGCAGACACTGATCACGTAACCAAGGAAAACTCCTTCACAATTCTGGACAACAAGCATTTTGTTTTACCCTGACACTGGCCTGTGACGGGAGGGAGTTTAGTTGTAGAGCCCTGGACAATAAAAGTCTGTCTCCAGTCCATGGTCCAGTCTCCTCTGCCTGAACATCAGGGATCTCTTGCTAGTAACTTGAACACTGCTGACTCCCTGTATGGCCTTAGAAAAAGTTGCTTTGTAGATTCCTGGTTTGCAAAAGAAATACTCCATCATTTAAAGCAACTGTTTCTATTGCCTTTTCTGACAAAGATTTTCCACTTAACATTCAGTAAATCACTTAGCTCCACATTTGTCCAGGGCATTTAAGCACTAAATTTCTGCTCAGTGGAAGATAAAACTGTCTTCAAGGATGTGGACAAGTTTAGCTACCAGTTGGGGTAACTCACTTCTCTAGCACCCAACAGCACGGGGGGTATAAATACATGAAAAACTGCAAGATGACCTGGTTTCTCAGGAACTGGAGTTTCATGTGCTCAGAGGGCAGAGCGTATGCTAGGTCTTTGCAATCTCATTGCACTGTTGAGGATATAAATAAATGCTTGTACAAAGTTTTAAGGAGGCAAGCTCTTATCAGCACCAAGCATCATTACTTCAAGCACTTATCAACAGCGCAGTGTGGATGACATTTGGAGCAGTAAATGTTTCCGTACAATAAGTCAAAGGGAAAAGTTTAAAGGCTGCCCCACAGTGCCATACTGAAATAACCCCGCTGCAAACAACACGGCTACTGGGTCAGACAGCCAGACTGACACAGCAGAGTATGAAAGCCACATTCTTGTCTTGTGCTTAGCTCATTTTAAGTGGGATCACATCCCATAACATGCCAGTCAGACACTCAAACCCCCACCCTGTCAGCATGACAAACAATTTCCATGGAGCCAGCAGCAAAAAGGTCAACACCAAGGGAAAAGTATCCCATACCCTCAATGCAGAGCTTGACATCTCTCCCTCTGCCCATCCTCAGAAGATGGAGTTAGGCCCAGCGCATGAAAACTGTTTCAACAACTCAGGACTTTCATTCTCTGTCACACAGATCAGCTGCCGACACAGTGCTGGGAAGAGTTGACATGCCCAAGAGACTGTCCACAGCACATGCCCTCGACTTCAGCAACCATTAGCTGCTACATTATGCAGCAGGAGTTGGGCTGACACACAGGTTGCTATGCTTTTCATGTTGATTAGCCTCCATTCTTCACCATGTAGCCACTCTCTCACAGCGGGTGCCTCAGTAGTCAGAAGCCTGCCAGGTTTGGAGCTCTCTAGCCCCTTCTCAGAACCCCCTGCCTGCGCATGTAACCTGCTAGGAGAGGGACATTGCTCCTTCACAGAGAGATGTTTCCTCTCCATGGAGAAAAGATCTGTGCTATTTCACCAAGGAAACATTGCACCGTTCCTACTGAGGGAGGAGATATTCTTTCTCCATGAGAAAGAGTGCTGTACTTCCACAGCGATGAAGTATCTGTTATCCGTCTGCAGAGGCTGTGACTCTGTAGCCACCTCCTCTCATAGCCCTGGCCCTTTTTCCCTGAACTGTGATACTTCCTACTTTTAGATGTGACTTCCCCATTTTCACCTCCAGTGAGTGAGGGGTGATGACGATGGTTGGTTGGTTGGAGCAAAGACCCAGCACTTTTGCTCAGGGTTAGCATTAAGCAATACAAGAGCACTAAATTGTTCTTTAAAAAAAGCAAACTTGCCTGTTTCCCCACCTGAGAGCATGCCACGGGGCCCTCACTGTCCTCCAACACCTCCTCTCCTTCCTGTTTTCCCCATTTCCAAATCCCCTCAGCATCTCCAGGATCCCAACTCCCTCCTGCATATCCCTGTCTCCAAACCTTCCCCTGCCTGCTTCCATGCTAAGCCACTGCCTCAGGCACGAGCGCAGGCCAAGTCTTTGCCCAAAACTCTGCAGAGAAGAGAGCAGATGTTTTGGAGAAGATGAAGTCACTACATCAGGGGTAACTATCCAAGCAAAAGCTCCCTCCTTATGACACAGGTAGCATCATATCCCTCATTCCTACGGGACTTCAAATTACATCATGTGGACCTCAGAGTCAGAGCTGCCTGTGAACACCGTTTGATGACTTCATACAGTAATATAACATGGAAGACCTCACTCCAGCAAGCTTCCACAGAAGGTCCCACAAGCACTTCTGAGATTCAAATGCTCTTCACAGTTAGAAACAGACTGTCCCAGCTGGGCGATGTGTAGTACACACCTCATATTAGAGTGCAGGGGTATTTACTTGGAAATAGCAATGTTAGACTAACAGCTTAAGTCTTGGCAAAGATGAGGTGTCTTTTAGACTCGGGAAATCTTGTACAGCCGTAAGCCCAGCCATGGATTTGCCAGCTAAACAGACAAGACTCTGCAGAGACAAGCACAGACAAAGAAAATAACCTACCTAAGTTCACATAACAGATCCATGATGAAAACACAAATAGAAACCAGGTTTGCCTTCCAGGTATTGCTCCAGCAACTGGAAAAACACAATTCCAGCTTGGAAAGGACTGTTAAAGAAACCCAGATCTACAGCTTCATAGACTTGCATGTGTATGCTAGGGCCTTGAGCATACTAATAGGCTTTAATGGCTCTGACCAGCCCCACCTGGGGCCTCCACCCACACTCCTGCCCATTTCAGCTCCAGCCTGGGCCCTCAGTCCCAGTTTGAGTCTCAGACCAAAAGTTATCCTGTAGCTGTTTCTAGCTCTGTTACAGCTATGCCTGGTCATAGACCTCAACAACCCTGATCCATGGACTGACTTCCCAGCTTGATTTTGCCCCTTCCTTTTCACTATGGACTTGTCTGGTGATCACTGGGCCGTGTCTGTCACTTCAGTAACACCTGTTTTCAGTTCATCCTTTGGTGAATTCAGCAAAGGTCCCATTGAAACCCTTGGGAGAACTCTCAGTGTCTTCGTGGGGTTTCAGTTCAAGCCTCAGCAGCATTTCCATACCAGACGCTGCAGTTGCCTTTGCATCCTATTTACTCTGAACCCAATTAAGCGGTCTTCCTGGGAAATCCTGTCTCTACTTCTACTACCTCAACATGGAGCAAATCAGCTGGGGGTATGTTGGCTGTTAGTCCTGAGACCAGAAACAGATGCTCCATGTCTGGAACATCTGAGGGCATCTTGCTCTGAAGGTTACTTGTTTCTCTGTATGACTCTGTCATTATTTATAAATTTTAGGGTTTGGGGAAGGCAGATTATTTTGCTGCATGACAGGTACTTGCACCTTTCTTGGAATCTGACAAATTAAGGTCTATATGGATCTGACATCTTATTTACTGTAGTAGTTCTTATATTCCATATTTACATCTACAGAGAGGACTGAGACGACGCAGCTGTTGTGTATTCCCAAGTAGGAGGCAGCTGCATGAAGCTGTCAGTGCTGGAGACACTGCAGACAGTCCTCCTGTGTTCACTCAGGTTGTTGCTTTCCAATAGAAATGGAAAAGCCGACAAATCTTTCCTCTTCACAGTAGCTTTAAACTCACTAAAGGCTGTAATTAGAATTAGCATTTTTTCCAAAGTCCCCTGGTGATTTAAGGTAGTTCTCCTGGGCAGCAGCCATTATTTGGACGAGTAGTCGACAGGCCCGCAGCCAGCTCTGCAGTAACCAGCAGAAGTCAGCGGAGTTTGGAGTGAGAACATGGAATGTTCAAGTGCCTGTCTGCTCTCACCACCCTGAAACTGCTCAGAGGGAGCCTGTGTGCCGAGGCACAGAGGTTTAGGGATATGTGTATATAAGGCCCTCGGGCCCTCAGAAGGGCTCAGACAGCGTGGGTCACAGATCAAGGGTACCGACAGTGTCCCTTGGATGGATGCAGGCAAATAAACTGAAGCATTTGCAAATACGCAGCAGGTCCCAGCTTCAGTTGAGTTCCTCCTAAAGCAATTAACCTCAAAGAAAATTACAGTCTGGCACACCACCATTGACAAGTTGCCAGGCTTGCGGTGTAGCCAACTGTTTAACTGAGTGTGTGGGCATTTATTGCCTGGGGGAAAGGTAAGGTGAAATGAATTTGTGGTTGAAACAACTACATTTTACCTCATGTCTGCAAAATATCTGCAAATCCATCCTCTTGTGGGCATATTCATAGCTTGGAACATGCTTATTCTGTAACACTGAATTGCAGGCTGATAAAGGTCCTTTTTTCACCATGTTTAGTGAAGCTGGGGATAATCATGGCAATCACAAGGTGGTGAACCTATAACTGGCCCCTCTTTCTCCTAGTTACACCAATGTAAAACTGCCATGTCCCCCTCTACCTGGCCAAAGGTACCATAAAATCAGCAGGTCAGACTGCTCAAAGGGCAAATCATTTTGCTTCCCAGTAAACCTTGCAGATATAACCTGTTCCCCAGGCTCTTCTGGCTCCTGTTAAAAGCAACTAATCCACACAGATCTTACTGTCTCTTTTCAAATGAAGGAACAAAGCTTATGAGGACAAAACCAGTATTTTCCTTCCCAGTAGGACAGCAGTAATGACGTGCAAAGTCTTGAACACATGAAGAATTTTTTTACCATCATGCTCAAGAGTTTTCATAGAATCACAGAATCATAGAATCATAGAATGGCTTGGACTGGAAGGGACCTTAAAGAGCACCTAACTCCAACCCCCCTGCCATGGGCAGGGATGCCACCCACTAGACCAGGTTGCTGAGGGCCCCGTCCAACCTGGCCTTGAACACTGCCAGGGACGGGCCATCCACAACCTCTCTGGGCAACCTGTTCCAAAGCCTCACCACCCTCATAGTGAAGAATTTTTTCTTAACATCTAATCTAAATCTCCCCTCTTTCAGTTTGAAACCGTTTCCCCTTGTCCTATCACTATTTGCCCTTATAAAGAGTCTCTATTTTTCTCTTCCTGAACTTTATCTCCCTGCCACTGCCAGAAGGTGACTGTCACAAAGGCCCAGATTCTCAATGGAGGTGGACTGCTGTAACTGAGTCTGCTAGACATCACGAGAGTTCAGAAGCTGTGAAAACTGCAGGAGGAATATGCACGTTAGCTGATCGCCCCCACAAAACTAATATATGTCTCAGTGATGTGAGGGGAATGTCTCAAGGGTCTTACTGATTTGATTTAAGCTGATCATTCAGGCTCACTGTATGTGTTTGCAACTGGGTCTGGACATCTTGTTGCTTCAAAGACTGAGGTATCTTAGCAAGAAAGGGATGACACAAACAGAAAACAATTCATGTAGGGAAAGGAAAACCTTGGGAGAGGAAAAGAGAAATGACTCACAATTAGATTGTGGGAACTGCAGGATGCATGAAATCCTGACCCCATTTGAGTCACTTTGCCATTAACTTCATGAAGGCAGGTGACCGAAGAGTACAAAAGTTCCTTGAGTTACTGTAGAAAAGGGTGCGCAGCTGAAGTTTCTCATCCTTGCTTACATAAGCCTAAAAACTGTCCTTTGCCATAGTTACTGCAGCTGACCTGCAAGAGCACTCTTTACAAATGCTGACTGTATTTTTAGCTGATCTTGCATGTGACTCAGTAGAGAGAAATGAGGAAAGACAGTCCCATGGGAATTCCCAGCTCTCTACACGCCACCATAGATTACCACAGCTGCAGGAGTCCAAGAGAAAAGAAGAAAAGGAGGCATTTCCTCTGCTCAGATGTATCCTGCCACCAGGGGACGTGTCTGTAATTTAACAAACATCTTAATAACAACAACAATTAGGTAAAAAGGCCACTGAGCAGAAATGGGCCATGGCTGTAACTGATCACACTTTCTTAATGTATCAAAAGAGGCATATTATTCAGCCAGTCCTAGATTTTGGTCTTTTCTTGACTAATCTGTGTGGGGTTTTTATGATTTCGTCATAATTCCATGAAGTTCTATTTTTTGGAGCGCTTGAAATCAGAGGCAGATAAGTGCTTCCTGCACATAGCACTCCTCCATAACGTACCTGTGGTTCTCCATAAAAAAGAGTATATCTGAGATAACAGGGCAAAAAATTGGGTACGTCCTCAACAAAAGTTCTGGCTAGATAGTTCTCTCACTTCAGGCTCAAGAGGTGCCTATTTGTACCTAAATGGCCTGAGGTTTATGTATGTATAGCAGTAGGAGCTGGCTAGGCTATGAAGTAGGCCTTCAAGGGTTAATCCTTGGCCACGTTGTTTCCAGTAAGTATATGGAAAAGAAACACTAACAAGCTTAGGAAGAGAATAAAAGCTTTCATAGTACAAGGTTAATTTGCTGACCTAAGGTACCACTTGCGCAGCTCACACTAGCACCAAAGCCCTTCAGAGTCTTAATCTCCCTGGTTCAGCGCTGTATCGCTGACTGCTTTCAGCATGCAGGACTGGGTGCATTTGCACAGCATCTGTTTATTCTGTGAGGCAAGGCAGACATTTTTCAGCAGAAGGATAACAGAAAGCCAAGAGCCAGGCTCTGTCCGCAGGAATTTGTAAAGATTCAAAGGCATCTTCATTCAAGACCTGATTCAGCATAGTACTAGGTATGTTTGTTGACAACTCTGCTGCTCCAGTCACTGGGGAAGGTAATTAGGAGCCATAAAAGTCATACTCCATTTTAGCTCACAGTGGAGATAATTTGATTTAGTAGGGGACACAGCTTCTAAATTAAGATTTATGATCACCGTTGAAACCAGACGGTAGCAGAGAGAGAAAGGCGTATATACCCCCAACGTCCTTGTTCAAAGACAGAGAACTGTCAGAGAATGACCATGGTCTGTGTTTGTCAAGGACATTTGGGCAGGTGTTGGTTGTCAAGGGAAAAAAAAGGCTCTTAAATAACCACAGTTTCCACAAATATCACCATGTTCCAGGCAGTCGACCAAGGAGCCTGAATGGACTAATTAGAGTTCCTTAAATGGCCAAGATGCAAGCCCAAGCCACTGGCCTTCAGTCATTCTAGTAATGTTACAACAGGACACCATCCGTACAAGCTGAAACTGCCTGATATTGGTGTCAACCTATGTGGAAAGTGTCACTTTCCACTGTCATTAGCTCGGCCATGGTGAGGAAGTAGAAGGTAAAGATGTGGCCATTCACCAGAGAGAAGCCAACTAACTTCTCCATATCTCATGCTTGCGGGGCAAGTCTTCAATGGAAGGAAACAATACTAACCCTACCAGGACTTTTCTTCTTTTCTGCACAGATACGTAAGATGAAAACTGAACTTACCTCTCCAGTGTGAGTGCAGACCTGAGATATATCTGTCAAATCATTCAGAACAGAAATGAAGTTTTAATTCATCTCTGCTTCTAGTTTAGACTGATGATATTGTGTTGAGAAAGAGAGTATATTTCCCCAAGCACAGTCTGCCTCTAGCTGAGACTGATAATACTGTGCTGAGAGAAAGAGTATATTCCCCCAGGCACGGTGTCCTTCCAAGCCAACTACCTGGCTCCTGAACTGGAGACAGTTTCCATGTGTCCATCTCAGAGAACTGAAGAAGCAAAAACGTTTAGGCACCAGCCTGAAGCCTCCATGTCAAAGGTCAATTTTAAGCATTGGTGATGTTACATTCAGCTTGGTATGTTGGCTCATGTTAAGATCTGTGCCCTGGAAGAACGTCTGAGATTTGTGCTGAAAGACTCAGATTCTCAAACAGGAAAAACTGACCTTTCTTTCAACAGGACTCATTGAGTTATGCATTGCTAAGTGTTTTGCCAGGGTAATTTAAAGACATCAATATCTTTTTCTCTGCTGTTAAGCTGGATACAATGGACTGCTGAATGCACTTTGCTGGGAATTCTCCCTGTTCTGCCTCTCTTCAAACTGCCCAGAACAGAACTGCCCAGGACAATCCTATCTGCAGCATCCTAGCTCAGTTTTGACAGCACCGGCCTTTTTTACAGAGTGATGAAGTCCTCTGCACTTCTTATTTCCATCCCATTCCCGCTAACATGATAATTTCTCATTGCAGGTAGATCATCTCGCCTTGAGGTTTCTTCAGAGCCTCCTCTCACCTCAGACGTAGCAAACATTTTGCAGAAGAACCCATCTGGTGAGATGAAGTCTGAACCAAGCTCTCTGCAACCTTACAGCCAACCAGTCTATAATAAATGCAAGGACCTCACCTGTCTAAGTTTCGTTCCCACCATGGAAGCACTGCTGTCAAGCACAAAGACAACGTTCTTTGGCAGTGGAGGAAGATCTGTGGGAGCGAAGTAGTGCACGAAATACCCACTAAGAATCTGTGAAAGAGCAAGGAAGTCAGGAATCAAAGGCAGATCATGATGCAATGTTCCACACACATCATTATGGGATATTTGGTTGGGCACACCTGATCCTGCTTTCAATGTCTGTGTCTACATTGGAGGATATAAGTGCTCCTTTGTACCCCTCTTAATCCTGGCCTCTTGTTTTATCCAGAGTGGGGGAACCTACTGGAGCTCTCCACATCTTCCATGGTGGATATTGGGTTTCCTTCCAAATGCAGTAAGAATATAACATATGTACCCAGGAATCAGAACCACCACATGCATTTAGGGAACTGGCCTTGTATCCAGATACATACAGCCAGTATATTGAGAAACTGAAAAGCAGATACAAAAAAGAAACTCAATGAAGTAGTTACCTGTGGTTTTTAAGTCCATCTTGTGGCTGCCAACTGACTGGTTTTATTTTGGATAGTTCTTACAAGATGGAGAAGTAGCCTTCACTTGGAAACCATTTTCCAGGACATTTGGAGCATGCAAGACAATTGAACCATCTCAGGTATAGTTAATAAAACAGAAAAGATGAGTCATGAGTACAGTACCTGAACATCCCCAACACTCAGCTCCCTGTTGACATCATATCTAATTATGAAGTCTCCCAAAATGCCATTTCGGGCAATCCTGGTTTGCTCGACAACACTGGGATTGAATGTAACTTTAGCTAAGGTTTTGGTATGTCCAACAACAGTAGAAGGAGGAGGAGAAACATCACCTGTTGAGATAAAACCACAATGTTACACGTTTTTCCCACTGTCTTACAGATGTCTGAGCACAGCACATACAGTATTACCAGGGAGTCAGGTCAACTAGCATAGTTCCATACTGAGATTAAAGATTCAGCTCACCAGTGGTAAAATAAGAACTAAATAATCCCTCTCCTCTAATTCTAAACTGAAACCAACATTGCAATGCTGTCAGGGATATAAATATTTAGGCAAAATTCCTGTGCTAACTTCTGTGTGGAGGACACTGAACTCAAAGGCCAGACATCCTCTGTATGACTGTTAATAGTAAATAATGAACATACAACTTCAGGCACGTATGTAGTATTCATTCCAGCCAACCCTAGACATCTAGAATGCAGATCCTATACCTGAGATCCTGCCAGTCAATGCAAGAATGATTCATTTGACCTGTTTAAACATTTTCTCTAGGATTACATGAATCATACTGCAGATTTCTCCCTATTGATTATAAAGAGTTCTTGAGGTGACTTGTTCAGATGTACTGTAAGCATGTGAGGTGGGATTGACCTGACTAATTGATGTCTTGATCTGACAAGCGTCTTATGTGTAATGACTAGTTCTGAACAAGTCATCTTAGCTGCCTTTATGTTCAGCAAAGAGTTATCAGTATAGTTGCTGCAATTTCAGTCTTACTGATTGAGACAAAATCCGACACTTGCTAGTACAGTCATGCAAACTGTATCCCTGAGATGTACCTCACCCTAATCTCTGAGAACCGTTCCTGAGTCAATGAAGAAAGATGTGCCTTTCAGAGAACATCTCAGAGAAAGACAATAATTTAGGTCTGAGTCACTCTCAAGGAACCTCTGCTTGTCTTGTTGGCTGTGTTCATTTTCTAAAGTTGAGGGATATGGAGATTCCTTGTTGACTCTCTGTGTAGCCAAAATCCCACTTTACTCTCTTTTGGTGTGCCAGCTACTTATTCTCTCTGAACTCTGTAAGGACCCTTACATGAGACTGACCAAAGGTCAGATTAGGCCTTGAACTTCCCCAGATCTTGAGGGCTTTCCCCCTTATCCTAACTAGCTATTGAAAACACCAAAATAGATTGTCAACTGGCGTTCTTGGGTGCTTCAGCTCTCACGGTGATTATTCCAACACCCCTCTGAGGCACAGAACTTCTATTATATCTGCTCATGTGCTGATTAAAATTAGTGGGAATGAGCTGCTTAATTATACTGTGTGTGAGGATCTCAAATCTTTGCCAAAGATGGCCCAAGAAGTCTGTGGTATGGCAGGGAAAAGAAAAGATGGATGAGGTTCAGTTCCAGTTTAGGTGTTCACAATGCAAGTACCTACATCTGAGCTTATTTTCTAGGCTCCCATTATGCTCAGTGGTGATCAGGTCAAGAGTATTAGGGGAGATTAGGGTCATGTATTAGGGCAGGGATACATCTGGTCAGACACAGACATCTGCTTTAGGATAATTTTAATTATGTGCTACACCCCATTAACAATACTGATCACGATGACAAGGTATAGGCAGTCTTGGACAGCTTCTCTCCACGGGTTCCTATAACACTGTCTACATAACGAGGAGTGTCATTTCTCCACCTTTGTAAAGTGCTTGGAGCAGCATAAGAGGAATGCAACGTGACATCTGTATGCAACACTGAACACAATCCACCTCCCATCCAGATCCCACAGTGATTTACAAAATCAAATACATATGATTATGTCTGTTGAAGTAGGAAAATGGAGGCATGGAGTGGTTACCTAACTCACCTGGCTTCCCACAGGTCAAAGTCCACAGAAATACCAGGACTAGGGTTCTGGTGGGTTTATAAAATGATTAGCCAAAGCCGTGATGTTTACTCTAACTAGACTCCTCTAGGCAAAGGAATGAAATTAAGAGTCACAAATCTACAGCACTCGCAGGTGTTACTTTCATGTTGATTTGGCTTTACTTTTATAGCTGTCCTGTGAGTGCATTTGAATAGACAAGGCACAAGATTGTACTATTGAGGTAGGGAAGGGTTTTCTTATAGGCCTAAATTTTAGTTGGAGGACCTGGAATGTGAAGCAAACTCATCAGCAAAAGTCTTGACCAAGGAGGCTGAATGACAGATACTACTCAATTTCAGTAAAGTCAAGAATTGACTCTGCATCGTGGCTTCTCTGACTATGCCAATTCCAATCCATCCAATCTGACAGAAACAGGGAGAGAGGTCCCAGCCAGTACATTGGAATCACTTAAGGACGCTAGTGTTGGATCTTCAAGGGACGCTAGTGTTGGATCTTCAAATCTGAAGAAATCTTCAGATTTCTCCTGGCAAAGGAAAGTCATAAATCAATAGCTCTATAAGATTTTACCTCCATCTTGATTTGTTTTTACTTTTATAGCTGCCCTTTGATCTGATGAATCAACAGATGTAGTATGTTTTTAATATATTCCTGGATTTTCCATCTGTCTTCTATCACTTCCAAAATCCCATTTAACTGTCAGTGTGTGGGAAATGCCCAGAATTCATAGAAATGGCTTAACAGTTCATTTATATTTTCTAATCTATTTGAGGGTTTCACATTACTTCTCCTCAACTGCTGAAAAGCAAGCGTTGTCGTCGGTTAGGCTGCCTGGCCATATCACATCAGGGTTAATGAAAGTCAGTCTCACGCTGGAAACAGAAGCTCTCTCTTTATACCTACTGCACATATATATCTGTGGTTGTGGCCTTTGGACTTCACGTCTGTGTCTCTCTGCTGTAAGTACATTGATGGGTGAGCACAATATGCTGTGCACCACAACAGCATGAGTTCCAGTCGTAGCATTTCTATGGACTTGCACCATCTGAAATTAGCTGAATTAGGTAGCCAATCCATGCCTCGGTTTCCCCACCTGCTAAATGGGCATAATCACACGTATCCAGTTTTGTAAAGCACCGTGGAATCTAGACGGGATCATGTGGATCACATTGCATTCCTCTATTACTGCTCGAAACACTCTTTGGAGGCAAGAAATGTCATCCCCTGTAACACAGACAGTGCTTTAGGGACCGCTGGAGAGGAGGTTTCCAAGGCTGCCTCGCATAGCCATTGTCAGTGACAAGAATAACTGGGGAAGGTCTCCCATCTTCTTCATAGCCACTCATCTCCCATCTCCAGGATGGACATTAAAACCAAAAAATGGTCTGATAGAAAAGGTCCAAAATAACTTTTTTTTTCCCCCTGGAATAATAGAAATCAGGTCTGGAAGGCAGATTATCTAATTCATCCCATGTTCCCAGATGGAATCCCTTCCTACCTGGTTTTATGACATGGTCTGGAAACACTCCAGACCTGCAGTAATGGAAACTCAGTACCTGCCCTTGCCAGTCCTTTCCAGAGCTTCACTTTTTCACTGTTAGACATTGTCAATGTCTAATGTACATTTTTCTTTCTGGATTATGAACCCATGACTTCTTGTTCTTTCTGTTATTGACACAAAAAGCATAGTATTCTTTTCCTCCTTGCAGCAGCCTTTTATATATTTGAATACAGTTACTATGTCTTCCCCCAGGTTTCTTTTTTAGGCAGCACTTGATATCTGGATCACAATTACTCTCCCCTGTTTATTGGCCCGGTTCTTTTCAAACAAGTGCCTGAGAGAGGAAAATCTGTGAGATATTGCAGAGTACAGAGCATGGATGAACTCCAAAGACTTGAGCTGGTCTGTGCTCAGGTCTTTAATAGGGCCTTTAGACAAACTTTCCACCAAATTGAGCTAAAGAAGTAAACAAAGCAGGAAAAAGCATTTTTCATGTGAAACTGTAGTCCTCACATGATGAACAGTTAAACCTAAATTATTTTGGAGACTGGCAGAGTCAGGATTAGAGCTCAAATGCAAAGTTCATCCTCCTCTAACTGTGGTAAGAAATAAAAACCTTTTTGGGGGGTTGTATGTGACAGAAGACAGCACCTGCACATGCCAAAACATCACTTTCCTAAACTCACATGCCTAATATCTTCCTTTGGGAAAAATACAACTCCCAGATGGAGCTGTGTGCACAGGAGTCACTAACAAAGGAAATACCCTGGAAAGACCTGTTATCACATTGTCTCTGCTCCATATTCAGAGAGGATGTACGCAGGACTTTCCAAGAGCCTCTATCTATAGCAAAGCACAGCTTTACTTGTCATAAATCACGGGAAGTTTGTGGAACCAGGTCCAATCTTTGTATCTTGGGCCACTACAGCCAAAAGCAGGCAGAATTGGACTCTATTGCTTCTGCTTCTACTGCTGTGATTTCTGCGCTGTTTTATAAATTGAAAAAAAAAAGTCTCCTTCACTCTTTCTCATCAAGGGTCATCTTCTGTCTATAGGTCTTTAAGTTTTATCTCTTCTGTTCATCACAGACTGTATGGATACTAGCAGTTTGGCTGGAGTCAAAAGTGCAAATCCTGAATGACCATTAAACAGAGAAACTGTTTTTTCCACTATGCTTCCTGCATGGTACATTGGCTCTATGGATAGCATGTAGAAAGCACCACAAATGCAAGAGGATTGGTCCATGAAATAAAAGCAGATCAGCTATTCCTCCACTTTTTGTCATCTAAACTATTGTTACTATTGTTTTCATTAGTTTTGCTAACAGTGTTTATTGCCAAAACAGGTTGGCATTTCAGTTATGAACACCAGTCACTGCTGGTGCTCATCATCTGGAGCTGTGAATGACTCCAAAGCCAAACATATTTGATTTTCAGCTTAATGTGCCTATCCTACACTGGATCTTCAGGACCTGTACTCAGAAAAAGAATGTAGATTCTTATCCAGGTCAGGCAGAGTCAAAAGCATCTAAATGACTTGTGAAGATACATCCCATCCTTAGGTTTCAGGTTGGTGGCACTTTGAACATATTACTCAGAACTGATGATTTGATGTCACAACACATTTTTCACCCAATACTCTCAGGTAATTTATTAATACTTATCAAAATCTCACATTTTATCATTAACCGTGAGGTAACTATAGACATCGTTGTAGACTGAGGAAATTGAGGAAGAGAGTTTTCATGACATATTCAAACTCAAACCAGTCAGGCAATACAGTTTTTAATGTGCAGGCCTCTGGGGGTTCTGGTCGACAGCAAGTTGAACATGAGCCAACAGTGTGCCCTGGCAGCCAGGAGGGCCAACCATGTCCTGGGGTGCATCAAGCACAGTATTGCCAGCCGGTCAAGGGAGGTGATTGTCCCGCTCTGCTCTGCACTGGTGTGGCCTCATCTTGAGCACTGTGTGCAGTTTTGGGTGCCACAGTACAAAAAGTATACGAAGCTACTAGAGAGTGTCCAGAGGAGAGCCATGAAGATGGTGAAGGGTTTAGAGGGGAAGCTGTACGAGGAGCGGCTGAAGTCACTTGGTCTGTTCAGCCTGGAGAAGAGGAGGCTGAGGGGAGACCTCATCGCAGTCTGCAGCTTTCTCATGAGGGAAGGAGGAGGGGCAGGTACTGATCTCTTCTCCCTGATGACCAATGATAGGACCCAAGGGAATGGCAGGAAGATATGCCAGGGGCATTTTAGGCTGGACATTAGGAAAAGGTTCTTCACCCAAAGGGTAGTGGAGCATTAGGACAAGCTTCCCCAGGAGGCAGTCATGGCGCCAAGCCTGACAACATTCAAGAAGCAATTGGACAATGCCCTCAGACATACGGCATGATTTTTGGGGTAGTCCTATGCAGGGGCAGGAGTTGGACTCTATGATCCTTGTGGGTCCCTTCCAACTCAGGACATTGTGTGATTCTATGATTTCTTATTTGGTCATTTTTTTTAAGTCAGGACATCTCATTTGGGGCACCACAGGTAACATAGTATGGCAGCATCTGGTCTGGCACCCTTTGATAGCCACTTACTTACTAGATTGCTGCCATGCTCTCCAGTCAAGTGATACTGAAGAGTTTTAAGCCACAGGAATCCAAGAAGAGACCAGACACTGCCTTTTTCCTGGTTTACTCCCAGTTTGCAGACTGTCTGCCAAGAGGCCACTCTTTAAACATAAGACTCGCAATTCACTTGCCTTTCCCTTAAAAACCCATAGCCTTCCCTGGAAGTCTTACTGGATGTGCAGATCTCATGCTCTTGGGTCTTTAGGTGTCATATGAGCAACAAGGCTTTGCAGGGAGGATCTAATAACTCAGATGTTTTGCTTTTTGGATCAAGCTTGAGAGATGACAGCTGACTGGAATATAGCGGATTTCCAAGTGAAATGCTCCTTGCCTTGGCCTTGCTCTCCCCAAGAGTATTCTTGTGGTTTCCATTTGTGTTTAGGAAGGCAGAAAGTTCCAGTTGTCTGCTCCGAGTGTGATCGGCCTTGTTGGCCAGAAGAGGTCATAAGCAATAAATCCCTCCTATCCAAAACAAGCTGTTCTTCTCTGAGACCTATATTAGACCCTTCTGAGACCCTCTGCCAATTTTTTTTATTTTTTTTTTTTGGTCTGGCTGCTGGTGATGTCCTAATCCCCTCATTTTACTTTACATCAGAAAGAAGCTCAGCAAACCTACTGAATTCATTAACCCTATACACTCATCTGAGTGGCACACACCTGAGTATCAATGAAGACTTGATCTGGCAGAGACACAACCCACTCCCGACTGCCCATGATGGACCCCAAAAGTGTGTTTGGCATTTCAGTGACTTCCATAGCAGCGATTTCATCACAGCAAACAGTTTTCACCAACTGTATAGGGCCATTCCAGATAGAAAGGGTCTGTAATTGAATTCTGAGCAAGGATAAAGCACAGGGAATCTGAGTTTTAGTTGCGTCACCCATCCTGAAATGGGACATCTATTTTATATACATTTTACTGGCTAGGGAGGATTATGGAATCTTAGAGCCTGGGCCCATTTTTATATGAGCTGTTTTAAATCTGAAGCACAGTGCCAAGAATGATCAGTGCTCACAGATTGCCATTTGGAGAGCAAGTTACGAGACTTTTCCCTGTATGTCATTTACATGTAGGAATTTCCATACTGCACTAGACCAACAGTGTGTCTGCTCTGCTTAGTCTGTCTCTAACCTTGATCAATGCCAGATGTTTTGCAGGAAACCATATACCACAATGCACTATGATATTCCCTGACAGGTGAAAAAGGTTTCCTGTCCCTCCTCATGAGAGGCAGAGCACATTTATCACACAATGCATGGATGTACGGCAGAGAGACTAATTAGTTGTATAAGGCTTGATCTGAAGCTAGTCCAAGTCACTGACAGCCTTGATTTCAATGATGTGATTTGGATGAAATCGGTAGGATCACACTGAGTAATCTATTTAACTCCATATTCACATGTTTTAGGGTCTTTACCTGGCAAACATGAACAGCTCCACTGATTTTGCTGGCATTGTGTCACTTAGAGTAACTGAGGATCAAGTCCCTCAAGACTCCACCTCCTGCTTGCAGCTCCGACTCACCCTCTTTTTTTCATGAGGGTTTTTTGTCAACACGTAGCAATCACAGTATCCTGTGCTCCTCACTGTTAGTTTACACTAGGAAAATTACCTTTACAGTCTGAACAGTAAGCAAGGACAGTTGGGGGTAAGAGTAGATTCTTGGACCATGCTTAGTGCTTTGGCAAAACACGGATTTTCCTCTTGGAATTTCCCATGTTCTAAAAAGCAGGATTTCCTATCTGCCTTGGCATGGATGGATGGAAAAAACAATTTGCTTAAAATAAACAGTTCCCAGGAGATGTGGGAGCCAGGGAAGAGCCTGATCAAATGCTGAGCACAAGGCCTGAAGGCCCAGTTCAAAGCTCGTAAAGACAATAGCAAAAAAAAATCCTATTGAGTTGAATGGAATCGAATCAGCCCTACATTCATTAAGCTTGAAAGTTCTCAGGTGCTTATGCACAGATACCACATAGACAGTCATCTATAGAAAACAGAACAAAAGCCATCAGCCTTTATGATAAAACTGGATTTCCACCACTGAACCACACAGAGTTCATAGTCCTGAAATCCCTTTCACGCTGTAGCCATTATACCAGCTTTCATGAACCTGGAGGTTGCCCTGCCAGTGAATGAGAGATCCCTAAATAGGAATAGCTGATGGCCTGCAATGCTTAAAGTCTTGCTTGTCACTCAAACGCAGCCACCTCTGGGGTGGAATGTACCTGTCATGCAGTGAGTGCAGCAAAAGTTAAGAAGCGAAAGTAAAAAATGCATCTTTCTAAATAAAGTCATAGTTGGAATTCGCCAGAATAATTTATGCCTAATGAGCTGCTAGCGTTCATTTTTCTTGTTGTCTTCATGAGATGTGTCCTCTATTTTCTAATACGGTCTTGATCCTAGACAATGCTGCTTTAATACAACGTTGGGATTTTGTTTAATGCCTCATTTGGAGCAGAGGGAGAGTGAATGAAACACCAGTCTACACAATTATCCAAGACTGCCTTGCCCCAACACTGCCAGTCCAGTTCTTGAGAAGTGATTAAGGCCCCACGAGTAACAGAACCATGGGTCAGACAATCTCTCCTTACCTTCAACTTTCCCATTGCCTTTATGCTTGCTGTTTCGAAGGGGAGGCACTTCCAGTGAAACTATGCCTGAGTTCTCCAGGATGTTCACCTCCACTCGTAACCTCCCCACCAGCTGCTGGGGCCGGATGCTGACTGTATACTCATATTTTCCCAGTCGCCTTTGCAAAAGCTCTTCATAATGCAGTAGGAACCTGGCCTGCATCTTGCGAGGAATGAAGACAGAAGCTTTGAATGTCTCATAGCCATTCTCCCTGGAAGGAAAATCCAAAGACACTTTCACACCCCATACACATCACATACCACCTCCTCCAGTGAATGATGAATCTGGATTTTGTTGGTCCAATAAAAGTATTTCCTATCATTGAATATGCGAAACCAGCAAGAAAGAAAACATCCTAAAGCTTCACAAAATATGGGGCATGCAGGAGGTTTCCACAGGAAGAAACATCTTAAAAGACGAGATGGCTTCTTACAGAGAGGAATATGACAGACATGTATAATATGGAGCAGGGCCAGAGGAAAGGCTGTCTCTCCGTTTCTTACACAGAGGATTTGCAAGACCCATATTCAATTCTTGACTTTGCCACTGCTGACTCATTGCAATTTCTTAAGCTAAGTACAAATGAATTCCTCTTCCCTGATATTAGCTGTTTATAGCTACATACACTATGGGGAGAAGTAGGACCTTCTGGACACTTCTCTAAAAGGACTCTTCTGATTGACCACAGTGTGCCATCAGTCACCCAGCATACAACTGACAGTCAGCTTTTTGTTCGCTAGTTTGAAGTGAGATGAATTCCCACCTTTAGCCTTTATTGGCTTCAGCTGCCCTTTTGTTAATGTCCTGGTTTCAGCTGGGATAGAGGTGATTTTTTTCTTCCTAGAAGCTGGTATAGCGCTGTGGTTTGGATTTAATATGAGAATAATGTTGATAACACACCGATGTTTTAGTTGTTGCTAAGTAGTGCTTACACTAGTCAAGGACTTTTCAGCTTCCCATGCTCTGCCAGGTGCACATGAAGCTGGGAGGGGGCACAGCCAGGACAGCTGACCCCAACTGGCCAAAGGGCTATGCCATACCATATAACGTCATGCTCAGTACATAAACTGGGGGGAGTGTGCCAGGGGGCAGCGATCGCTGCTCAGGAATGGGCTGGGCATCGGTCGGCAGGTGGTGAGCAATTGTGTCGTGTATCACTTGCTTTGTATATTATTATTGTATTATACTATTATTATTATTATTACTACTACTACTACTATTCTATTTCATTTTACTTCAATTATTAAACTGTTCTTATGACAACCCACGAGTTCTCTGACTTTCATCCTTCTAATTCTCTCCCCCATCCCACTGGGGTAGGGGGAGTGAGCGAGCAGCTGTGTGGTGCTTAGTTGCTGGCTGGGGTTAAACCACAACAGTTAAACAGAGATAACTTAAGATGCTCTACCTACCACACAGTGCACTGTAGTGTCCAGCTACCAGGCACTGATGTGATGCCAGGCACTACTATTTCTGAAGGGAAAATAAAAAAGCCACATAACAAGAATGGAAAATTTTAATGCCATGTAGGGGTGACTTCAGAACTCAGTGATGTGAAATTTTGGTGATGCCCACAATTCAGTGAGTATCGAAAAGGATTTCAGACTTTGATTTCTCTAACACATATAAAAAGATTTTTTTTTTTTTAATGTTAGCCTTTAGGACAGTTGGAATGACATCTCTGGGTTATACCAGCGGTCTAACAATGACAGGTAGTAATCACCTACAGAAGAGGATGCAACAGGGCAGGAAAAGAGAAATATAGTGCTTCAAGAGAAATATAGAACTCTTTCAGGTTCTGCCAGTCTGTGTCTGAATCCTGAGACAGCATCCTGTGCTAAAGGTTCCTGATGGATTTTTCCCACCAAAAATTCATCTAGTCACTTTTTGAACCCACATTAAGTTTAGCATCCACAATTTCTAGTGGCAAGAAACCCATATTTATGTGAAGAATATGTTATTTTGGCCATTTTGAACCTGACATCTCATCATTTCATTCAATTTTCCCTAGTTCCTCTATGAAAGACAGAAAATTAAAATTCCTTATTCTCCTTCCACTTACCAGTGAGTTCAGAGCTCTGTCAGACCTCTCCATCCCCACATTTCATCATTTCTCTGGTCTGAAAATCAGTTTGTTTAGCTGTTCTTGATCATGTGTTCATGTTGGAATAGTGCTACTGTCCCAGGTAACTGGGAATAGTGCAGGATTTTCCAGAGCAGCAAAATCCATCCAACAGTGCATATCTTTGAGAGCTATTTGGGTGAAATTAGAGGGGGGAAAATACCCCATAGTGTTGCTGAAGAAGTGCATTCTGGTGAACATATAGGCTTTAAGATTATTAAAGGGATGAGACTTTCTGCCAGTGCCTGGCCAAGAGGACTAAACACAGCCATGCCCTGAGAACAGGGCAAGTAAGCATGATTGCAAAAGGCCACCTGTGGTTCTACCACTGACTAACTTTGTAGTCGTGAAGTTGTAATTCATTGAATTTCTGTGTGCTTTAATTTTCCTGCCTGTTATTCAGGAAGTAACAAGATTTCTTTCCCTCTCAAGTACATCCTGGAGCATCTAGGTTCAACAAGGCTAAGTGCCGGGTCTTGAATTTGTGTCACAACAACCCCATGCAACGCTACAGGCTTGGGGAGGAGTGGCTGGAGAGCTGCCCAGCGGAAAAGGACCTGGGGGTGTTGGTCGACAGCCGCCTGAACATGAGCCAGCAGTGTGCTCAGGTGGCCAAGAAGGCCAACAGCATCCTGGCTTGCATCAGGAATAGTGTGGCCAGTAGGACCAGGGAGGGTACTCAGTACTGGTGAGGACCGTATAGTGGTGGACTTCGTAGTGATAGGTTAACGGTTGGACTCGATGATCTTGGGGGTCTTTTCCAACCTTAACGATTCTATGATTCTATGAGGCCGCACCTCGAGTACTGTGTTCAGTTTTGGGCCCCTCACTACAGGAAGAACATTGACGTGCCGGAGCGTGTCCAAAGAAGAGCAACAAAGCTGGTGAAGGGTTTAGAGCACAAGTCTTACGAGGAGCAGCTGAGGGAACTGGGGTTGTTTAGCCTGGAGAAAAGGAGGCTGAGGGGAGACCTTATTGCTCTCTACAACTACCTGAAAGGAGGTTGTAGCGAGGTGGGGGTCGGTCTCTTCTCCCTAGTAACAAGGGATAGGACAAGAGGAAACGGCCTCAAGCTGAGCCAGGGGAAGTTTAGGTTGGATATTAGGAAAAACTTCTTCACCAAAAGGGTGGTCAGGCATTGGAACAGGCTGCCCAGGGAAGTGGTTGAGTCTCCATCCCTGGAGGTATTTAAAAGACGGGTAGATGTGGTGCTTAGGGACATGGTTTAGTGGTGGACTTGGCAGTGCTGGGTTAACGGTTGGACTTGAAGATCTTAAGTGTCTTTTCTAACCTTAACAATTCTATGATTCTATCTTGGACACGAAAATGTTGTGTAACAAGGCTAGAAAACGCCACATACAATTTTACATGAGTTGGAGTATGGGAATGACACCGGGCAGTGTGAATAACATTCTATTTAGTTCTTTCTTCCTGTAAATCCATGGATGGGTATGCCAAAGCAGATGAAATAAAGATGGGAGGAGAGTATGTCACTTCCCAGAACACAGACAAATACATGACACTTACCTTCCATCTGTAGCGCTCGCAGGTTTCTTGTGCCTTGCTTTGTCATCACTGCTATTTTTCTTTTCCTTCCCCGTGACCTCCCCATAATAAGTCTTGTTGCCGATGCTCCTGGAGAGACCAGAGATGTCAGCATGACCACTCTGCACGCATATACAGTGACAGCTGTACACCTTGCTGTAGAAGGGTTCACAGACTGCGCACATGTGAATAGGCTAAGTGTGCTGCTGGTGTAACTCTCCTAGAGTCCACTCAAGGCACTGAGACAGAAGCTGACTTAGAAGTTCCCTGGCTGGTTATACCAGCAGAATACATTTTTAGTCCAGGAGTTTACCTCTCTAAAATGCCAGTTCAGTAGGTAATCTCCAAAGCATAAGGAGGCAAACCAGAAAGCAAAGCAATTGCCAAGAATCCCAATGAGCACTTTTTTTGTCTGGTTTCAGATCCACCATCTGTGTAAATACACGTGGCAATATTCAGGATGACTGCTCTCCATTAGCTGCCTCCCTAACTAAAATGCTTCTCCCTGGGAATGAGTTACAGGGCCATGGATTCCATAAGGAAACTGCCCTTAATATACATTTTGGCTGGCCAATAACAAAAGACTGTTTTTCCTCCTATTCAGTCCAAATGGAAGTCTTTCTAAAAGAGCTGGTCCCCTATCTGCTATGGTCAGGTCCGAAGTTGTCCAGAGAAAGGCAGAGAAGCTGGTGAAGGGTCTAGAGCACAAGTCTTATGAGGAGCAGCTGAGGGAACTGGGGTTGTTTAGCCTGGAGAAGAGGAGGCTGAGGGGCGACCTTATTGCTCTCTACAGCTACCTGAAAGGAGGTTGTAGTGAGGTGGGGGTCCCAAGTAACTAGCAATAGAACAAGAGGAAACAGCCTCAAGCTGAGCCAGGGGAAGTTTAGGTTGGATATTAGGAAAAACTTCTTCACCAAAAGGGTAGTCAGGCATTGGAACAGGCTGCCCAGGGAAGTGGTTGAGTCTCCCTCCCTGGAGGTATTTAAAAGACGGGTAGATGTGGTGCTTGAGGCCATGATTTAGTGGTGGACTTGGCAGTGCTAGGTTAATGGCTGGACTTGATGATCTTAAAGGTCTTTTCCAACCTAAACAATTCTATGATTCTATGAAGTTGTGTCCCCAATATCTACCCCTAGGGAGGATCTGAGCATAACCAAACCAAACACATTATTGAAACCAAGAGCTTAATTTATTCCTTAGTGAGTCATTTCAGTATGACCTTGGTTGCCCTCTACTTGCGCTATTATCCACAGAGCATGACTAGCACCTCCAGCAGCAAGTGAACCTATCTGCTAGTTGGAGTTGACTCTCCTCCTCCATTGACAATATGGAGAACCTGGAAGAACAAGGAGCTGCTTAGGCACCGCAGTCAGTTAGGCAAGATAACTATTGTGTGCCAGTGTTGCTGAAACTTAATTGAAAAGGTTTCTGAGGGCTAGGAGAGATTTTTTGGTCCAAATCAAAGAGAGAGGAGGAGAAGGAAGTTGTTAAAAGACATTCAGATGGGAAATAGAATAATTTTCTTCCCTATGTACATTGAGGACTTGAATCTTAGCATCCTGTCATTCAAGGACTTTCTCTGGCTTTGGGGCCATGACCAGTCTCGGATGGATTATATCATGTGTGGTTTTATTTTTCCCAAAGAAATGCAAAAAGGCCTTGATATAGTCCTACTGCAGATTTGCCAGTTTTTGAAATCTGAGAGAGCTGTCTGTGGGATGGGAAAACCATTGTCCACCCAGCTGTCAGCATTACTTACTTACATGGTAAAGTTGGAGATGAAGGCTGCAGCTGGGATCTGCATCTCAAACACACCTTCGCGTGCCTCAGATCCGCTGTTCACCATTGTGCACGACACCGTGGTGAAAGCATATCGAGAAATGATTGTGGATTTCACAGTGAATTCAGACATCCGAGGCCGGGTTTCCTGTAGGTATCAAAAGGTTACCTATTAACATTGACAGCTAAATAACTCACCCCTTCAGTGTTTTAATGGCTTTAACACTTAATACACTCAAGCAAATTACCACTCTATGAGCATTAGACTTTCCTACAGAAAACAGTCAACAGCAGGCAAGGTGGGCTTGCCCTCGCCATTTCAGGTGAGCTGCAAAAGGTAAACCAGGAACATGGCACTGCCTTTGTTCATGCACAAGAGCAAAGGCCACAGTCATTCTCCAGTGCTTGAGAAGGGTCTGGGAATGATGAGTGCTCTGATTATGCCAGCCTTTATGTTGTGAAACACACTGACAAAATCCACCTGTATCCTAGATTGCACCCTTCAACTCTGACTGTGTGAGAGGATCAGGATTAGTCCCTTATGGCGTGGGAAGAGAAGCTCAAAATATGTCCCTGTTGGGTCCAGAACTGATGTCAGATGTGGACTGTGCACAAGAGCAGATGTAAGACTTCTTGAAAGACTGAGATCACTATGTATGAAGCAGCATCTTCAAATTCACACAATCAGATCCATAGGTTATATAAACAGAAAAACTGTTGTCAGTGGAGTAGGTTGAGTCCTCCTCTGCTGTGAATCCATCCTGGAGGTCTCAGCCAATGGACAGAAGAGACTTAATAAGAAACACTGACACTGTGACGTCTCAGGCAAAATATTTTAAGCCTTTTAGCCCACACTGGATTCCTTCCAGCAGAGACTGAAATGAACGACGCACGATGTAGCAATGGAAGCTGAAAGCCAATTTCTGCTTCTTGGGAATGTGTTTTTGTGCACAAGTCCTGGGTTGGAGCATTTCTCCAGTCTAATGAGATTTTTTGACAGCAACATCTCCATGGAGCTCAACAGTTTTCTTCCTGGAAGACTTCAGTGTATTTAACCATAAGCAGTCTATGTAAAAAAAATTTCTGTATGTTGCCTTAAACAGTCAAAGACTGAACCCTCAAAAGCAGAAGTAAGCTAAAGAGTAAAACACAGAGCGACTTCACTAAGTCAAATAGACTGAGACACTTCCTATTAAGGTTGATAAAAAGTCACAGCCACATAAGACTTGTGAAGAAAAGAATATGCTCTTCAGCTGCACTTCCAGGCTTTTTTTCTGAACAAAAATCATTTTGACAAATGGCTTAACAAAGGGAACCAGTAGTTGTATAAGTAAGTATGAAACAGGAACATTTCTGCAGTAGCTGATGGCATCAGTAGAAATAATAAGTCAGCATCCAACTAACCAAGCTGCTGGGCTAGTGAATTCCAGGCAAATGGAAGAATGAGGATCCACTGGAAACAAACACAAAATCATCAATAGACTTGGAAATAAAGCCCCACTTGCCTACACTTGCTTGGAAAAACTCTGATAAACGTGTCTCAAATGAACCTAATCATGATAGGTATCTTTAACAGCTGGAGAATGTATGATGTGCTCTGTGTCCACTGTCATCCTGCTTAGCACAGGCTCAGCTCACGTGGAGCACAATTGCAAGAAATCAGCACTTCTAGGGTGTGATTTGTCTCACTGATTTCAGACAGCTCAGTGCAATGGATCTAGATTAGAACATCTGCTCAGATCTAATGTCCCCCCCTTAGGCCACTAGTGGCTTTTACTCAATTGCTGTTGATTAGAACTAGATCCTGCTGTTCTTAGGACCCTCCCTGATACATAGGCATGGCTTTCCAGTCTCATTATCCTGAAGATGGAGAGGATCATAGAATCATAGAATCATAGAATGGTTTGGGGTGGAAGGGACCTTAAAGATTATCTGGTTCCACCCCCCCACCCCCCCACCATGGGCAGAGACACCTTCCACTAGACCAGGTTGCTCAGAGCCCCGTCCAGGATGGGGAGTTTTGATCAGAAGTAGTGCTGTAGGAACATTTCCAGATATAATGAGCTGATGTTTCGTTCAGTCTTCCATACCACTAATTGCCTGTGGCATAGCAAGAGATACAGAAGATTTAATAACAGAAGTAAAAGGAAGAATCTGAAACTACATCTTTGGCTCCAGATATCCTGCGTCCACTCCCATGTTCTGCATTTCATCATAAGCTATGAATTCAAACATGGTGGACAGCTCAACAGCAAAAGAGGATCAAACCCTTTGCCTTTTACTTGAGATACAAGGTGGTTCTGCAGTGACAGATTTGACACTGACTCTAACACTGTGAATGCAGTGATGGATTTAGCTGAAGTCAGAAAGTCTTTAGAATATGACAGAGGACATGGACATAGACTTGCCCTTGTTATGACACGAACATAAGAATGCTTGTATTAGGTGAGAACAAAAGCAATTCTAACCCTATAGCCCATCACTGGCAGAGATCAATAGTGCATGCTTAGAGAAGAGTGTAAAATCAGTCCAACCTGCACTGATAGTACCCAGAAATATTCTCTCAGTTTGCAGCAATTTGTGGCTGAAGGAACTCTTGAACCAAGGGTGGTATTTTTGTGCTTAGGAAACCTCTGTGGATTTTTCTTCTATGACTTTACACAGCTGCTTTGTGAATCCGTGTAAACTTTTAGCATCCCGCACATCTTGCAGCAAGCAGTTCCACAGCTTGCCATCCAGAGGGACCTGGGCAGGCTGGAGAGGTGGGCCTGGGTGAACCTCATGGGGTTCAACAAGGACAAGTGCAGGGTCCTGCACCTGGGTCGGGGCAACCCCCGGTATCAGCACAGGCTGGGGGATGAAGGGATTGAGAGCAGCCCTCAGCAGAAGGACTTGGGGGTACTGACAGACGTGGACATGAGCCAGCAAGGTGCTCTCGCAGCCCAGAAAGCCAACCGTACCCCGGGCTGCATCCCCCGCAGCGTGGCCAGCAGGGCGAGGGAGGGGATTCTGCCCCTCTGCTCTGCTCTGGGGAGACCCCACCCAGAGCCCTGCGTCCAGCTCGGGGGTCCTCAGCACGGGAAGGACATGGAGCTGTTGGAGAGGGTCCAGAGGAGGGCCACAAAAATGATCAGAGGGCTGGAGCACCTCTGCTATGAGGAAAGGCTGAAAGAGCTGGGGTCGTTCAGCCTGGAGAAGAGAAGGCTGTGGGGAGACCTTATTGCGGCCTTTCAGTACTTAAAGGGGGCTTATAAGAAAGATGGGGACAGACTTTTAATAGGCCCTGTTGCGATAGGACAAGGGGTAATGGTTTTAAACTAAAAGAAGGTAGATTCAGACTAGATCTAAGGAAGAAATTTTTTCCACTGAGGGTGGTGAAACACTGGCAGAGGTTGCCCAGAGAGGTGGGAGATGCCCCATTGCTGGAAACATTCAAGGTCAGGTTGGACGGGGCTCTGAGCAACCTGATCTGGTTGTAGATGTCCCTGCTTATTGCAGGGGGGGTGGACTAGATGACCTTTAAAGGTCCCTTCCATCCCAAAGCATCCTATGATTCTATGATTCTATATTTCACATGAAGAACCACATCGCTTAGGGTTTTTTTCTGAATCTACTAGTTGCTGGCTTCAACTAATCTTTGTCATATCTCTCTATCCCACTGAACAAGCTCCAGCTCTGATATCCTCACAGACTGAGGAACAGCAAAACCAAATGAAAAAAAAGACATTCAACAGCTCTCCCTCTTCTTGACGGATAGGAGTTACTGTTGGAGAAAGCAAACACTGAATAAGGGCATCACATACAACTGAGGATGAAAGAACTGATTCATCCTCCCGTCCCTGGAAGGGATCTGCCATTCCTTGTATATAGAAAATATAAACGGTGGGGGCAGAGGCAGTTTCCAAATAGGTTGCTAGGTCGGGCTTGGCGGGCAGCCCAAGTTCCAGTCTGCGATTCTGGTGCGTTCCCTGGAGCTCTTGCACAATCCATCAGCTCCTGATGCTCTGACTTACAGCTGCGCAAATGCCTGTTTGTTTTCTCCACTTTTTATTAAAGCCTCCAGAAGATGAGAAGCAGCACAAAGGAAAAAACAAAACAAACCATTTGTTCAATATTATTATTACTGTGATTTATTATCCCTATTAAAAATAAAGCTAGGGAACACCAAGGTGGCAGATGAGCATACTGCTATGAGGCAGGTTGGCTGGATGCTTTATGAAGGTGTCCTGGTGATTATGATGAACTGGGAGCTGAAATTTTCTTGCCAAACAAATGATTTTGTGCTTGTTTACATCAAATGTTTGGAAAGACAGAAGAGAGCTGAAGATCAATGAAATACACTCCTTGTTTTTACCTTTATCAGTTGCTTTCATCAAAACAAATTGACTGTATCTCAGATTAGAAGTAATAAACTGGTAATAAGACTGAGAGTTGCTCTCCTCTAGGCTACTGATTCAAATCTGCCAAAGATCAAAGGCACCAGAAGCTATTAACATGTGATGGCTTCTAAGTGTGTGAAATGAGTTCCTCCACTTCTCAACTGCGAAGCCCCCATACCTCAGAAAAGCCAGAAAAATAACTGGCTGTGAACAGCAATTTTGCTGGCTGCCTCTTTAGCCAAAGTTTTGATCTAAGCCATGCAACTCACAGCGCAGAAATACAGCCAGATCTCACAGATTTGCTGTACGTCTCACAATTGCAGGTAAACATCTTAAAGCTTAGGTTCCCATGCGGAAAGAAAGATATTGGCTTCCTTGTTTTCTTCCTTTCTTCAGTAAATTTTAGCCTCTGCATCAACAGAGAACAACAGAGATCTTCAAATTTCAAAGCAAACTGTCCCTTTCTCTTCAGATTCAATGGGATTCATCAGGCTTATGTTCACTGCATGGTTGAGGTTTGTAACATATGATGTTCCCTCTCCAAACCTGGCGTTGAGAAGATGTATTCAGAAGTATTAGAAGAACCTGTACCTGTTGCATTGATCAAAATGAAGATTTTTTTAACCTAGAATCTCACCCTAACATCACCCACTGACATAGTCCGTTCCTGGGCACAGGGATGCACACACACATACACACATAGAGCAAGTGTAATTCCCATGAGATAAAATAAAGACACAGTGTGATACGTACCAGCCTCTGCAAAAATTTGGCCTGTCTTGGAACACGGCGTGCAACCTGCAAAGAGTTAAGCGAGTTAATTGAGCCTAGTCAATTTACAGAAGACATGTCACTTGTTTAAATCCAGACATGGGTTTGTGTGACTGATCACCTGTAACCAGGTTCAAATGTTCCTCTGGTTAAAATTAAAACCTAAATCTCTTCTATATTAACAGACCCACTGATCAAAGCTCAGCAGTGGAATGCGGCTCTCACAGGCAAGGAGGTACTGTATGTTTTGCAAATGTTACTTGTCAAGAGACCCTCTATATGAAGACAGGAACCTCAGCCTTTAGCCCTAGCCCTGGACCCTATGCCTTGGCCCTGGAAGTGTATTCCCTTATAGCTTCCTATGGAGTCACACAAAGGCTCTGTGTCACTGTTTTTGCCCTGTTGCATGGTATATGCAGGACCCATCTACAGCCTCAAGCCAGTAAGAACCAAAGTCCATTCCCCAGTCCAGAAGTGGTCTACATCCGTGCAAGAGCACTCAGCACTCATCATGGGTCACGGCACTGGGCAGGGAGAGGGCTGAGGGCACGGCAAGCCCCGTCATCCGAGGCTGTCCTCAGCTCAGCATAGTGTGGCTGCTTCAAGCTTGAGCAGCGCCCAGGTTAATACCTAGCACCCATGTGGTGGAGCTGAGCAAGCATAATCCCATTCTGCTGCATGTGTGGACCTGCTCCAAGGGAGGACTTGTGTAAATGAATGTTACAGCTTCAGCTTTATTGATATTACCTCAACAGCAGATCTGTTGCCTAAAAACTCTCCACCAGTACTGTGGATGTATTGCACAGTGACAGAAAAGCACTAGTTATGTGCAAAAAGGGAGTAAAGATGTTTAAACTCAGCCACAGATTTTGTTATGAAAGAAAAAGTGCTTCACCTATGACAACGCAATCGTACTCATTTTATCGCCCTTCACAACAACTCCTCTGACTTCTTCCCTGCACATGGTGTAAGTCTCAGCTAAGCAACCTCTCCAAATCAAATCCCTCCCAAAACAGGGAGTACAAGTCTCTTGTCAATGAGGGAAGCCAAATGACTTCTTAAAATGTCGGTGAAACTCTAGAGAGCCGAGGAATGCAATAACGTTTTTTTACCTGATTTGCCCTTTCTGTTTATTTACACTGAAATAACAGCATTCCTTGCCAAAGAGATGATTTGATGTCTGTTTATACCATGTATTGCAAAGCTAGGGAAAGCCCAATGGAGAAATTAAACAGTCTCCTCTGCTACAATCCTTATTATTTCCTTCTTGATTATTTCAGCCAACATCTTGTAAAATTAGAATCAAGGAAAAATAGCTCCCTCAGGAAATTCTCAATGGAGAGGAGAGGAGAGGAGAGGAGAGGAGAGGAGAGGAGAGGAGAGGAGAGGAGAGGAGAGGAGAGGAGAGGAGAGGAGAGGAGAAGAGAGGAATTCTCTTCAGTTTAAATTTTGGAAGAAACTTTCTGCCTGGGTATATTATCTTGGGCAAGTAAAGCACCTCAGGAGCCTGCTGTGAGAGGCTGCAGAGTCTCCATCACTGGAGGTTCTTCAGAACAAGCCAGATAAATGTCTGTGAAATTGATCCTGCTTGGAGCAGAGGCAGGGATGACAGATCAGTGATCCTCAGTACTTTTTTTACTAAAGGATTACCTTTTGGAATAAATCCACTTGTCATCCTGGATGTAACGGTCATAATGGTTTTTACTGACTACTTGGTGAAACTGGAAATTTGATTACTGGTTTTATCTTCCCCCACCGCACACCCGTTTTGTTTACTTGCTGATTTGCATCAGCAGGTGTTGTGTGACTTGGCTCCTTCAAAAGCTACCTTCTGAAGTCTTGAGGATAGCTGGTAGACATCGGTGAGTAGCTAAGGATCACCAGACAACAGTATTCTCTTTGCTAGGACTTCATGACTACTGCCAAAGCACTACTGCAGGGTTTATGATACTGATCAGTCCATCGAAGTGTTTTGAACCAACTAGCTTCACTAGCATCATCTGATGGAACAATTTCCAAGTTCCCATCAACCGTTATCTTTAAGGCCTTCCAAAGCACTCATTGAAGCCTAATAATTGCTAGTAGTGACCCCATAGCTGTTGCCATCTGCTAGTCTTAGCGTGGTATACAGAGAATAAACTGGGCAGTAGCAACCTAACTACCTATGAAGAGCTGTCCAGAAGAACTACCTCTAGTGCAACGGGAATAACTAGCAACCTTGTCAACTACCGTAGCAGAGTGGTCAATCATTGGATGAGCCAACAAGTAATCCACACTCATTGCAAATACAATGATCCTGCAAAGACCTGTGTCTGTACTTGCCTTTGTGTAGGAAGATCCTTCCAGTTAAACACAGCCTTATATGCTCTCCGAAATTAGATAGAGATTTGCTTATAGGGAATGTAATGTTGATCTAGGGAAGCACTTGCCTCTTCTTAACCTGGCTCATGTGTTCAGTGAGGATGGACAGATGTCCTCTTCTAGATCTGGCTGTCCCATGGGACTAGATCGCCACCTCTACTTATACATCACTGCTTTTCTGTTGGAAGTTACTGCTGCCACTCCTCTGCCAGCAACATAGCTCCTGTCAAAACACTCTTATTTGCCTCAAGCAAGATCAGCCAGGTTATTTCAACACTGTGAGCCAGTTCCTTGAGCTTCACAACTGATTTTCCCCCTAAAGCAGATGACTGAGTGTTCCCAGGTACCACTCCACTGGCAGGAGAGTGGTGGAGATATTGTCTTCCACTTGGCCAGGTGGGTCTGCAAGAGAATGTTGGTTTGTGGCTGAATTCCCCAAGAAAGAATATGTGTTCACTGTAATCAGGGTTGACAACGAAGTTGCTGAGGACCTCGTACTGGAGAGAGATGGGCACTTCTGGAGAGAAATTCTTCCCATTCTAGCATGGGTGGGATGAGCAACTGAATGACCAACCCTGAGACAGGTAGAGATACATATGAAGAGTCTCACTCTTCCTGCTTATTGTATGGCAGAAGATGCCAAATACAGGCATCTAGTGACATTTTAGACACACTAGGGTATCCCACCTGGCCTCCAGCAAGGAGGTCTTCCATAGGTCCTGCATTGTATCTGCCAGTCCCACATGGGTATCTCAGATACTACAGAGCCTCTCAGAGCTGATCAGATTTAGGTAACTGATTGATGCCCTAAGTGACCCAAAGTCACACATGATAGCTGGTATGGACCTGAAGGATGTGAGCACAGATCTGAAGCTCAGCCTTTTAAATCGCAGCCTCTCAAACCACCACCCAAATTCTCTCACTAACTTGCAAAAAGTTCATTGCCCTTTCAGCCCTATTCCCCCAGAAAATCTAAGCCACACAATGACATAACGTAACAGCCCTTCCTTGAAGAATATATTTTTTTTTCTCCCCGGTCAAGAAGCATTTTACAAGCTGAAACTCATTTGGTTCATTTCATCCAGCATGAATTAAAAATCAAGTACAGGAAGACTGAGACCATAGGCAGAAAAACTTTCCTCCGAGCCTGAAATACTCTGAATTACTCAGGCTGGCGCGCGGCCAGGACACTGCGTTAACTCCCTCGTTAGCACAGCTCTCAACTTTAAACCCAACCCCAGGCAGTAGCACCCAGAACGGGAGGGTGCCGGTGCTCTCCTGGCTTAGCACCTCCAACAACCGCCTTGCTCGTTGGTAGCAGCCTCCCACAGACCTGAGCTGCTGCCGCAGCCACGGACACACTGCAGGGACGGGTGCAATAAATACGGTTTTAGCAGACTGCCTTGCATGTCAGTGCTAACAGTTAAGAGGGGACAAGCCAGCCCCGTCCACCAGATGCTCCCGAATGACAACCGCCTTGAAACCTACTTGCTCCATGATGCTGTAGTCTGCCATCAGCTTCTCTTCCAGGTACCTCGCCATCAGCTCCGAGTCAGGCTGCCCTGCCGAGGTGGAGAAACCCCAGCAGAGCCACAGCCAAAGGATCATGGTGGAGGGGGAGCACTTGGCCGGGGCTCCCTGCCCCGCAGGTGAGAGGAAAGCCCCGCTGCCTGCAGCCGCTGCCTGCGCTGCCAGACGGCTGCGAGGAGGCTGACAGGAGGCGAGATGACCCACCCTCTTCTCCTCCTTCCCAGCTCAGGACCGGCCCCTTTTCCACTCAGGGCGGCTTCCCGTGCTGCCAGGGGCTGCAGAGGATCCTTGCAGGGTTTCCATCCTGCAGCTGCTCCCCTCAGCCGGGGGTCCCGTGGGCTGCTGGGCACATGCCACCGCCATGCCCCTCTCAACACCGCCCTCAGCCTCAGCCCCCATCTCCCCTTCTGCGGCGGAGAGGGGTGGCTCTGGGGATCCCTGTCCCCAGGCACCCCAGCCCCATGGTGACCCTCGGCAGGGTGGGAAAGGCTGAGGAGACATTTCCTCTACCTGGCCGGGCACTGAGGCAGGGCCTAAGATGGCCGCTGTCACACGCTGCCCACCTGAGGGGCTGATGCCCAGTGCCAGTGGGAACTGGAAGGACGCGCTGGGCTGCCAGGGTGCCTCCTCATGGGGTCAGCCATGGCGCCGGGCAGGCCTGAACGACTTACACCACAGTCCATATTAAAAATCGCCCTCCTACCCACCCCCTTAGGGAGCACAATCCAAGGACACACTTCAAGGCTGGGGCTTTACCAAGGAGTGGTAAAACCCTCCGGTTTCACCCTCTCTGAAGGGACAGCTTCTCCTTCTCCTCAGCCTGGAGAGCCCTGGTTTGTTTGTGAAAGCTGCCCCGGGGCCCGCCATCCCGGAGCAGGGCAGGGCTCCCTCTGCACCTTGGCACCCCGCCGGGCAGCCAGGTGCCTCCCCGCTGGCAAAGACAGCCAAGATCCATACTTTCACCCCTCTCTCTTGTCATCTGGACTCCATTTCTCTGCTGGGCAAAGCAGGGGTGAGCCTCCTGCTCTTCCCTCCGTTTCCCAGAGGCAGACCCCTCTCCTCCCTGACCATTCCCAGGGTGAAGGTGGCCACCGGCTGGGTCCCCACCGCTGGGCTGCCAGGGACGTTCCCCCAGGCACGGCTGTGCCAGCTGGCACGGACCGGGCACCCCTCATCCCCAGGCATTCAGTAACTTGCATCTGCAACGCTCACCTAATTCCAAATTAGAAGCATTTACTACTTCATTTTTCTATGCCAGCAGTAACTTCTTAAAGCTCGCAGACCCAAATATAATCTCTTTTTGGTTTTAGTTTTGGTTTTTTTTTTTTCAGGCGCTAGGTGCTGCACACATAAACCTGTCAGGATTTGAACTACTGTATTTTCTTTTTCCTTTCCAGCTCTGGGTCATCAGGGATTGAAGCTGGTTTGCTTCAGCTCCAGTCCAGTGAGAGGCTCAATGTCTCTCCAGCCTTGCTGGGATATATAAACACACCCTTAGGCCACAGGAGTTTCTTCTTCTGGACAGACACATGTGCACCCACCTGAAATCATATGGCCACTAAGAGCATATGTCCTGGGAGCATTATGTCCTCCAAATCTACTATGTGTAATAGAGGAGCAGGAAGGTGCATGATCCCCATTCAGAAGGGATGAGGGGAGCTGTGGGGGGAGTAAAGGGAAGAGACAGCAAAGCCAACACCTTTGGAACTCCCCTTTAGCAAATCGATGGCTCAGACTTAGGCTGAGGCCACACCATGTTCATACACAGGCCCCTTCTGGCATTGCCAGCAGGAGGGAAGGAATCAAAAGCCTGGCCAGCCCCTCTCCCACTGGCACCAGTCCACCACTGGCAGGTACAAAGGCCTCTGGAGTGGCCACATCCCCGATGGGAGCCGCAGAGCTGGGCAGCACTGCAGGGAATGATGAAACACTTATGTGGCTGGAGAAGAGAAGGTGGGGGGAGAAAGCCAGAGGGAGGCTGGGCAGGATGCTTCAGGTCCCCAGCGACACCCCAAATGGTTGCTGTGCTGATCTGGTCCCTGCCAGAAGATAGTCAAGGCATTATCTTCAGCTCCTCAGCATTTCAAAGGGAGGTGGAAGAGGGCTCAACTGTCCAGTTGGGAATCAAGAAAGACTTCAAAGCAATGACTCAGGCTGAAACCTGGTTTAAGGACACCCAAAAAATGGTTTGAAGTATTTTTCATCTGGATCCAGTTTGTTTCAGCTCCTGCATGTCTTGTCTAACTCAGACACAGACGTGCACTGGAGTAGCGTGAGAAGTAGAGCTGCAGCATCCTGTGCCCTCACTAGTGACATTAGGGTGGGCTGCTCCTCAACCTGCTCTGTCCATGCTTCACTAACCAGGGGACACAGATGAATAAAAGTCTTGCAGCATAAGCTTAGAAATGCTGGAAATGGGCATTTAAAACAATACATATAGGATGATTTACCCACTGTTTTGGAAAACCTAGAGGAAACCAGGGCACCCTTGTAAAAGCAAGTCAAAACTACCCTGCTAACCCTAGAGGTAATGGTAGTTCCTGGGCAGGAAGGGGAGATGTTTGCCGGTTTGAGATAACCATTGGGCAGTCAGGAGGCATTTGGAAAAACATCCAAATCTCACCAGCTATCACTCTTTGCCTCCTGATCAGTATTCGGCTTGTTTCTACAGCTGCTCTGCTTCTCCCATTGCACACATGAGGAGCTGAGGGCCAGAGTAAATCAAAACAGTGAGACAGTGCGAAGATATTGCAATATCTGCAATATCAGATATTGCTGATCCTAAGTGCATCTGGTGAAAGGATATTCAGACTAAAACAGGACCCTAGAGCAAGTACAGGATAACCAACAGGCATGAGAGAATGAGCTGGGAAAAGCACTGCCCTCCCCAAAGTGATTAGGAGCAGCCAATTCTGCTCATGCTCCCCTCAGCAAGGGCACATAAGGACACAGCACATAGCTAAATAACACCAAGATGTGTTTTAACATGGTTCAGATGCGGTTAGGTTTGGTGAGTGAACATTAAGCCTGGGGTCTTGATTGTTCACATTATCTCCTCTTCCTCCTCCTTGGAATACGGTCTCCTGATTTTGGGGGCGAACATGGCAGGCACTGTTCTTGGGATGCCGTTGGAGACCAAGATAAGCAGTTACTCAGGTGTGTTCACATTAGACATGTTTGATGCTGACTTTTGCCAACTTAGCAAGATGAGCAGGTGTTCTTTGGGTGGGAGCTCAGCAAATTAAATTGCCTGGCATGCCTGCGGCCAGCATGAGCAGAGACATTGGAGAGAGGCATGATCTAACAGCTGAGCTTCCACATACATTTCACCTGGAACGGATCATGTTATATCAAGGAATCTCTCTGTGTTGACACACAAACACATGCACCTTGGTGATGCTCTGCCTTCACACATCTGCATCCCCCTGTTTTTCCATGCAAGGCTCATGGGTAGGACCATTTTCACCATACCAGTTAAATAAACCCTGTAGGGAGTGTTGAAGCTAAAGAAAATATTAGCACCTTCTAGCTCAAGAGCAAGGGTTTTCCAGACTCCACACTGAAGATGAGAGAATGAAATTAGAGCTGCATTTGGTCATAACATCGGTACCATGGCTTCATGGATTCATAAATTAAAGATTTCCCATTCTCTGTTCTTCTAGGTAGAAGAACGGGACACCAGACACTCACCTCATGCAGGGGCACCTACATTAAATGCCCAGCTAGAAGTGTCTGAACCAGGAACTAAATCTACCCAAAGCACTAACAAACTTCAGAATTTAGTGGCATTCAAAGCCAGCAATTTGATCAAGAAATTGGCAAGAGTCCCAAAGGGTTACACGGGCATAGACATAGATAAATGTCCAGAGGTAAAATTAATTACGGTGAAGTTCAGGGAATTACATTAAATATTTTCTTTCAGGTGTTAATCTAATCAATCTCCTCTGAAAGATCTGGATGGGACCTGATGGTCCTCATTTCTGACACTATTGGGGAGGTGCCTGTGCTCCTGAAAGGTCTTTTCTGGGGTCCCAGTGGCTGCTGATCTCCCTGTTGCCATTAGCTGTGTGCACCATGGCCCAGCAGAGCATTTCAGAACTTCAAAATCTGGTATTGTTCTGATGAAATACACCCGAAGTCTCTGCCAAAGGGCCTTGGTGCTGGGGATGTCTGCCTCTGTCTGGGCAACTGCTGTGAAACCTGCTTTGTAGAGGTCATCAGAGCAGACAGGCAGGTTGCTGAGCCCTGGTACCTGGTATGTCTCTGCTGAATGGCAGTACAAAGAGAAGAAAGTTGAAGCACCAAGAAAGCCTTTTCTATATGTCCGTATATCATTTCCCAGAATGGTTGGTGTGTAGTGGGATGGATCTCAGGGCAGAAGGCACCCTGGGTAAGCATGTTGCCTTGCAGGTACACCCTGTTCTTACCTGGATCACTGCAAATTTTCAAATAAGAAATTGAATATGGGAAGGGGAAACTGGCTATCTCATAAGACACAGAAATTGTGAGCATTTCTCCCCAGGTGCAAGCCAAGTTAACACAATTTAATTATTCTGAGGGACAGACTCTGCCCAGCAGTAACTCCAAGTGCTTCAGGAAGAACAGTGCATGAAAACTTCCTTCCAGAGGAATCCCAACCATGAGAGGACAACTCATGGAACAGCCCAATGGACACATACCACAAAACATCTTACTGAGATCCTGTCCTCCTCATGAAATTCTGGGGAAGTTCACCTAACCTGATAGCAAATGGCAGGTCTCTGAGCATCCTCAGCACTTGTTCCTCCTGTATATTTTCTGTACCTTCTCCTTGAGAATGTCAGCTTTTTGGACTCTTTTGGACAGTATATTTGAGCAGTTCGTGCCATCTAGTGGTCACACTGATTTCCCAATCTCGTTATTTTTACCAGAAAAAAATTAAGCCACATTTGGTGGTTATGAGAGGACTGAAATAAGGGGTTACAAAATTAGTGTTTAAATTAAATTCTGTTCTAAAGGGACTTTTTCATCTCTTCAGAGCAGCAGTTATTAGTTTCCCAGTCCAGGGTCCCAGATACCTCCAGAATAGCTATCTTAAGCTTTAAGTTTCTGATGAGAAAGACCAGTCACTGGAGCTAGGGACACTTGTGTGAACAGACCTCAGCTTAGACGGAAAATTCAAGCTATAGTAGATAGCTTGATGTAGATAGTAGATACTGTCAACACAGCAAAGACTGGGTGCCCCATGCCTGCTGTTCTTGCAGTCCTGGATCAGCCCTGTCATAGCCATAGCTCCAGCTGCACTTATGGAGGTGTTCCTAAGCTAACTTTAAGGTAGCTAACTTAAATACTGCTAGGACTACAGGCACACAGCACTGAGCAAAATCCACCTAAGGGGCTGAGTAAACACTGAGTCCAAGGTATATGGTTAGATTGTCAGTCCCTTGACCACACAATTTAAAGCCAACCTGGATGTTCCATGTACCACAGAGCTGTAAGCCAACGTCCTGTTTGAAGCAGCGTGCCTGGGATCTTAGCACTGAGCTTTCCCTCTGCTCAAAAAGCCTACAATAGTGATAAATGCCGAGCAGCTCACTCCAGGAGGTAGGAGTCATTTGATGAAGTGTAGATGTCCCCAGAGCTGGTGTACTCCTCTGAGCTCTCTGACTGGACTCCCTATATAGTACATGGCATGAATTAGACCCAGCAAGGGCAGGATTCATCCCATTCTATGGTGCGGCAGGTAATTAGTCAGACACCATATGATCAGAAAAAATCTATTTATTTCCATGGACTAAAAAGAGACACAAAGATGTAGGGTACAGTAGGGTAATCCCATCCCTCATTATGCTACTTTGGTCAACAGCCAGCTGAATATGAGCTGGCAGTGTGCTCAGGTGGCCAAGAGGGCCAATGGCATCCTGGCTTGTATTAGAAATAGCGTGGCCAGCAGGGCTAGGGAAGTGATCGTCCCCCTGTACTCGGCACTGGTGAGGCCGCAGCTCGAGTACTGTGTTCAGTGTTGGGCCCCTCATTACAAGAAGGACATCGAGGTGCTGGAGCGTGTCCAAAGAAGGGCAATGAAGCTGGTGAAGGGTCTGGAGCACAAGTCTTATGAGGAGCGGCTGAGGGAGCTGGGGTTGTTTAGCCTGGAGAAGAGGAGGCTGAGGTGAGACCTTATCGCTCTCTACAACTACCTGAAAGGAGGTTGTAGCAAGGTGGGGGTCGGTCTCTTCTCCCAAGTAACAAGTGATGGGACGAGAGGAAATGGCCTCAAGTTGCACCAGGGCAGGTTTAGGTTGGATATTAGGAAAAACTTCTTCACCGAAAGGGCAGTCAGGCCCTGGCCCAGGCTGCCCAGGGAAGTGGTTGAGTCCCCATCCCTGGGTGTATTTAAAAGCCAGGGAGATGTGCTGCTTAGGGACATGGTTCAGTGGTGGACTTGGCAGGGTTATGGTTGGACTCGATGATCTTAAGGGTCTTTTCCAGCATAAATGAGAGCTGAACCAGAGCTTAGGGAGAAAGTAATAAATAGGTGATGTGGGGAACTACTCTGTGGATGGATCAATGCAAAAGCAAGGTGAATGTGCTGTGAAGGCTGTGTACTAGTTTGGGTGCAGCCTACAGGCTCCCAAGCTTTCTAGCAAATCTGGAGCTATGTCATCGCCAAGTTCAAGAACCAGATTGCCCAAAAGACTGTGGGAGAGAGCAAATCAGGACTAATTATTCAATGCCTTTTCCAGCATAACATCTGTGAAACAGTATATGGACCTCTCTTGTGACAAGTTCTAAGCGATCAAAAGGCCATGGTTTGTTCTGTGTATAGTTAAGGTGTTGAACTTCTTCTCGCAGGAAGCTATGAATGCTAATTTTTTATCCAATCTCGTCAGCGGATATGATAAGTTTTTAGAAAATAAATTAACTGAGGACTGCTAAATAAATGGAAACTGTCTTCTAATCAGGATGTACCATAGCTACAAGTAGCTGGAGACTAGCAGGGTCTCTGGAAAATACCTTACGTGCTTGCTCCGGTTCTTATGTTCTCTGCTAAGCACCTTCAGCAGCTCTTACATGGCAGCGAGCTGAAAGGCCACTATTCTGCTTGGGTTCCTTGTGAACCTCTGAACGTAGTTGCAGGTCTCAGCCTGAGAAACAATCTATTGAAGAGATGGAGGAAGGATACATAACAGCGGACTGGTGCTGCAGAAATCTTTTACTGAAACATCGAAATATAACATAACATAGGGTAAGATAACAGAATATAACTCATAGAATCATAGAACACTTTGGGATGGAAGAGACCTTTAAAGGCCATCCAGTCCAACCCCCCTGCAATGGGCAGGGACATCTTCAACCAGATCAGGTTGCTCAGAGCCCCATCCAGCCTGGCCTCGAATGTTTCCAAGGATGGGACATCTACCATCTCTCTGAGCAACCTGTTCCAGTGTTTCACCACCCTCATCATGAAAAACTTTTTCCTTGTGTTTAGTCTGAATCTACCCTCCTTTAGTTTAAAACCATTACCCCTTGTCCTGTTGCAGCAGGCCTTGCTAAAAAGTCTGTCCCCATCTCTCTTGTAGGCCCCCTTTAAGTAATTAAAGGCTGCAATAAGGTCTCCTCACAGCCTTCTCTTCCCCAGGCTGAACGACCCCAGCTCTTTCAGCCTTTCCTCATAGGAGAGGTGTTCCATCCCTCTGATCATTTTCACATGACTAGCTTTGAGAAACTAGAACTATCCCACCACCAGCTATGATCCTTTCCCAGCCAGAGTGGAAAAAGGGTATTTGTGTGGGTCAGGATCCAGCGCAAAGGTCTCTGCCAACCCCTGTGAGATGGCTGGGTGGGAGGACCCTTGGAGAAACACAACATTGCTGCCTCTATCGCTCTGAGAAGCAGTCTTCACCTCGTTTACTATAAACAAACAAGCTAGGAGTGAGTTCTTGCTTTGATCTTTCAACATTTTGGATACTCCAAGGTCTGTGCCTAGCAGGACGTTAGTCAAACATCATGGGGAGCTACAAAAGCAAGAAGTGAGCCTATCCAAGCCTGAGCTGTTATCAAGGGCACAGGCGAGTGAAGACACTATTTGGATAACCCTTGCTCAGGCACCACAGCTCAGACTTGCGTTGCAAGGCAAATATTTACCTACGGCCTAAACAAAGTCAGCGTTTCAAAACTTTGTTCAAAATACTGCATAAGCCTGAGCTGTTTCCTTGAACTTGTCTCAGAGAAGGAAAGATCTTGTGTCTAGTACCTATGCGAACACTTCTCAGGAGACAAGCAAGAAGAAAATGAAGCATCTGATCTGCTTCCTGGGTTTGTTCCTCATTTCAGGAGTAGGAAGCTTTGATCTTGTTATCGACGAAATCCCAGATGTGAGTATTTCAAAGCAGGGCCTAGGTCTCCCTTCTTTGCTGAAGTCAACATCGAAGCTGCAGCTGACTTTGGTGGGAGCAGAACTGGGTCATTGCTTCATAGCTCTGCTTGTATCTCATGAATTCTCATCTACTTTTAGCTGTAAATGGGATTGTTCTGATAATTGGTTTTCACCTGTCATTCATAGGGTTGCTTTTTTAATAATATTAGAGTTGGGATAGTATGGGCATAACTCCAAGTTTCTTTTCAAACAGGATTCATATTTTCACCTCAGCTTTGCCTTTTCTGGTGGTTTTAACTTTTAAACATTCAAATGGGCTTCTATGTTCAGACCTTCAGCATATTTTATATCCTGTTTCCCTGGAATAAGCAGAAACAGAGCACTCTAGATATCTTTTCAGATGGGGTCTCCTGTATGGACCACTATGAACTTCGGCAGAGCTTCATATGGACTTGGGTTTTTAACAGGAATTCAAAAATGGAGTGAAGATCCTATTGACTGTACTTTCCTCAGCAGAGGGATGAGATAATTTCTAGAAGAGCTTGTAATTGCTTAGGATAATACAATGACGAAAAGAAGTACAGTTATAGCTTTGACTCCAAAGCTCAGCCCAAATTTAAACCCCCAGACTCAGGTGAACTTAGGTTTGGGTGTCTACACCCATTTCCACATTGCCGTATTGCAATATTTCTGTGAAATCAGCAGGGATGGTGCGAAGCTTTCTTTTCCTTTCCAAGATTAACAAAAAGAATTAGTGAGTGGGGATATCCTCTTTTTCTATCATCTTTTTACAGCACTTTTCATGACACAGTGAGATTTTTATCCTGAGTTTGTAATTCCCAGGAAGAATATTGCAGACCTGTGGTCCTTTCTAACCATAGCTGCCGTATCAGTTTAACGTCAATGTGCTTAAACAATATCAGTTAATTTTGTGCAAACGTTTGTGTGTATGCTATCATACAAGTTGGAGAGCAACTCATGTACTTAAATTTCATTATTACCATAAATTAAACTTCTAACAAACTTTAATTAAGAGTATTGCTGTGGTGTAAGAACCACACTTCTAATTAAATCAGTGCAGCTTCGCACTTGGAAAAGACCTGATGTTCCTTTGCTGTCAATGGAACAAATTTAGTTTTCACGTATGTTTGTATAAAACCAGAGACAATTTCTACTGGTTTGAGCAGAATTTCTCTGATCTTGCTGTGTTAAGTGAGATCAGTATCTGAAATGCTGTAGTTACCATGGCTAGACCCATCCTGATGATAATCTGCCTCTTGCTTTTTATGGTCATTTCAGCACGTTAAATATTACTCCTTGTTTCAGAAGGAAAGGCTGTAAAATGATGGTAAAGGTCATGATACTATAAGCTATAGCTTACAGAGCTAGTTGGTCACAGAGGGAGATTTAATGCGTGAAGATGCAGCATTTTGATCTGAGATGGTTTGTGCCTCTGCTCCCCATTTGCACCAAGGGGAGGTAAATTCCCTTTGGAACTTTATTAGAGTGCTAGTTAACAATAAATCAAGTGATAAATCAAGCAGTGAGGCAGCAGCAACACTTCTTTCTTCCTCTTTTTCCTCTAGGAAGTGGAAAACCTGATTGACCTAGAAATCGATGGATTTCCTTCAAGCTCCAAGACGAGAAATGGCAGGCACCAGGTACAGTACCCAGAAATGCTTCAAAAAAAGGGAAGCAAGAACACCTGGGAGCTCTCTCCAGGTGGCTTGTTCGACGTCAAGGGTTGTGAGTGTGCAATCAGGTGGGACCAGCAGGTCCTTATATGCACTGAGACCTCTGCCACTATCATTTATAGGATACTGCACAATGTATATTGTACAGTACCTAGCACAACAAGGCTTTGTTCCATATCTGAGCTCCTAAGGACCATAATACAGATGCTAAACAGCGGAGATACTTATCTGTCTAACTTCATGTGTGGGAAAAATCCCATTGATACTGGTGGGGCTGTTCCATGAGAAAATGGAAAAGGACTTCAGACACTGGCAATGTAGGCTGAAACCTTTCAGACCTGCAGGTATAGAATCATAGAATGCTTTGGGATGGAAGGGACCTTTAAAGGCCATCCAGTCCAACCCCCCTGCAATGGGCAGGGACACGTTCAACCAGATCAGGTTGCTCAGAGCCCCATCCAGCCTGGCCTTGAATGTTTCCAAGGATGGGGCATCTACCACCTCTCTCAGCAACCCATTCCAGTGTTTCACCACCCTCATCGTGAAAAACTTTTTCCTTGTGTTTAGTCTGAATCTACCTTCCTTTAGTTTAAAATCATTAGCCCTTGTCCTGTCACAGCAGGCCTTGCTGAAAAGACTGTCCCCATCTTTCTTGTAGGCCCCCTTTAAGTATTGAAAGGTCGTCCATTCATTCAAATTTTACTCAGGTCAAAAGAGAGCAGCACAGCGTCACATGGGTAATGAGCTGGTGGAGTCTGAGACCAGGGAAGAAAATTTGTTTCCAGCATATTGACTGGTTGCAAATTATCATATTCTGTTGACTTCTGAAACAGAAACATTTAAAATAGCATTGCAGGACTTTTCTTGTGTTTTACACAGTAGCAATTAAAAACAATAATCATGAAATCAGTCATTTGAAAGTATTAACTTTTACCACACTGAATGAAAGAAATGATGATCTGAGTGGACCTTGTCCTCCACCAAAGCTCTGGTGCTGCCTTTCTTGAGCTTGTTCAGTATAGTGAAAACAAAAGATCCTCTTGAGTAAAGTTGGATTTCCCAGCATCCTTACAGTTAAGCACAGGCAAACATGATTCTTCTTTAGCCTAAGGCTTTTTCAAAGGAGCTTCACACAGAGTGTAAATGTAACTTATTGACACCTAAAGCCTCCATTACACTGCCAGAAAAATGCAATATTTTAGCATAAATGTGAATCAAGCCAGGTCACATTTGCCAGACCAGTATTTAAATAATTTAAGCATGATCTAAGCAGAAATCCCCTCTAGCTGCACTTCTTCAGGGCATCATTTCTTTCCAACATGTCTGTATTAGTGCCATATGTGTTATGTTGCCTCTGTTCCCCAACTTTCCAGATGCATAGTGATATAGACATATGCATGCAGTAATTTGCAATTCTTCTAGTGGTTTTATTACACCGGTTATTCCTTATATTCCCATATATTATTTCCCATCCTTTACCTATCAAACGAGTCTTTGCAAACCAGCAGAACTAAGATCTCAGCTATAGGATGAGCTACCTTTATGTTAGTTGACTCACAATAAAATATTAATAAATGAGATTAAACTGAGAAACATGAGACAGTAGCTCTTGGCCAACAGCAGGCATACAGTTACTTGCTTTTAATCACTAGAGGAAGATTGTCTTCCAAATTATTGTTTTAGCACTATGTTTTTCTACAATAAGCTCACTAGCCCATTGGCAACAAGACAACAGAACTCCTCTGCAGACCCTACTGACTAGCTCTAAATAGAAAGAATTGTTTTCTACGTCCAGATCAGGTATTCTGGTGAAAAATATTTGAGTAAAAAGATATCCTGAGTAATTCCAAAAATACTGCGTCTCAGGTATGTGAATGGTCCTGGTGACCAGAGAAGCAGAGCGCCCCATGGGCTGGAATGCAGGTAACCTTGTGAACCTCTATGTGATGGTGCACTGCCGTTATCTCTGTTTTGGAGATAGATAATGGAGATTGTGTCTAGACTGTGAGGCGGGACGTTCTGTAGCATGTCCCCCAGTCTTGGTCCTGATCTCTGACTGTCCAGATCCAGGTGAGATCACACCTATTTCCTTACTGCTCTGCCTGCCTGGTTTCTTCTTCATGAGAACCAGCACAGGAAGGAAATATGGAAGGAGAGAGAGGGTGGAATCAGCTGGCTGGAGAGCCCCACCAGCTCCCAGGGTATACATGCAACCAGAGAGACCAGGATCCATCTGCAGCACTGTGAAGACAAACTCTGCCAAGCCTTAGGTTTGAAATTGTTCTTCTTGCACCTCACAGTAAGGGTCATGATCCCCAAAAGGAGTCTGAAGTGGCTGCACTGAAACTGCAGTATGTTAAAAACTGCTGAGGAAATTACTTATGTGAAAAGAAGTGAATCTATGAGGAAACAGCACCTCAAAGAACTGGGAGGACATGCCAGGTAGATCTCATCTTCTTTCTAGTTTCTCATGCTTGGCATCTGCTTTTCAACCTTTTTCATGCCCCAGTAGGAAAGTAATTTCCTTTGAATGCAGTATAACATCCCTGAATCCACTTTCCTTCTTTTACTAAGTCACAGCTCAGAAGTAGCCTGTGGACTGCAACTTGAAAGCAGTGGTAAGCTAGGCATCCCACAGGTGACGTAAAAACTGCAATATCTCTTGTAATGCATTCCTCCCTTAGACACCATGGTTTCTTCCTCCACAGACAGGACAGGAGGCATCAGCGCCAGCAGCCCTGCATACTAGTTAGCTTGAAGTACTCCATATGTTCTTGATGGAAGACTGCATAGTAATTGCAAAATTCATGCACAGTGATTTGAACAAAGATCATTATGAAGGGCTAAATATCCATAGTCTGCACAGATGTCCGGAGAAGATGGGTCTCAATACCTGAAGATAGGGCCCAGCATCTGTCAAGACCAGATCCTTAAAACAGTTCCCAAGGCACTTGTCTCCACCGTAATTAACAACTGGCCACACATTAGATATTGCACAAGATACTGTTTCTATGCAGTGCAGTCATCAGCAGATCTGGATGTGGTTTAAAGTCAAGGATCAGCCATGAATCCTCATGCCAGAAATAGCACGAGTCTCATGTGCCGCAGAAGTCCCTACAAAGCCCATGTTCTCAGTAACCACATCAGCGCTCAAACCTGAAGTATAGTTATCTACAGCTCTGTTCTCCTGACCTGTTGGAGTGGCTGCCCCCTGCAACCTTTGAGATCTTAGGGGGATGGTTGGCCCGCCCCATGTCTGATCTCTAACAACAGCAGTGGGAGTCACAGCACGTGCAAACGATAAGCTCACATCTCCATCAGCACCTCCCTTTTCTCTTCCACCCTCATAAAAACAAACAGGAAGGAAACCTGGGCATCTTGAAAGCTTTAAGCACCATTTGTAAAGTGAGTTGGGAACCCTAAGCTCTTCTGAGAACCAGAAAAGTACCACAATAAAAAAATCCACTCTGTGCTAAGGGCTTGGTCTTCATGTTTTCAAAATTGAATTTGTTTCAGTTAAGGTTGGTTTAGTCTTAGTTTGTATTCATGCTGGTGATGTTTCCTATGCCAAGGGTAGGTGTGGGGACAACAGTCATTCTTCACGGTCTGATTCTTTATCAGATGTGAAGTGTCCAGTTCACTGTACAGTGATGTTTGTGGGGTGTCAGGACGGACTGAGCAAGGATCAGTCCATCAGGCTTTGCAGAGGGTCTCTAGAGAGCCACAAACTTCCAGATCCTGAAATCCCAGTCTGAACGTTTCAGGTGGAGCCTGTATAGCTCATAAATAAAAACCTGCATTTGTTTTCAGGCAGGCAGAAATCCTGCAGTCTCTCTACCTGGCTTTAAAGGATCCTTAAAATCATCTCATTAAAATGATCTTGTTACGGCATGTATCATCTCTTATGCAGCCCGAGATTTTCCTAGTAACACTGTATTAATTAGCTTCAAATGAACTTAGTGACTGTATAGCAAGCCTTATATGCACTATGTGACTAATGCAGTTTTCCTCAGCATCTTCTGTGGTTTTAGGTCCTCTTGGTTTCACGTGCTACTGAAACCTGAGATGAGATGGGTAGGTGTTGGTACATTTTTATAACTTAGCCATCAGTATCTGAACTAGTCTCCCTAAGTTCCTGCTCGTCATCAGTGGAGTTGAATGGCTCGATTCAGTCGCCTACATGTAGGGATCTAGCAGTGTCCGAGACATCTTACTGGCTGTCAGATATCATGCAAAACCTACAGGAACCTCACGATCTCCTGGAGCCCCAGCTGAAGGCCAGGGTGGTACCCTTGGGCACCGCCAGCAGCACTGGGTACCCACTCCTCTAATCATAGAATCATAGAATCATAGAATCATAGAATCATAGAATCATTAAGGTTGGAAAAGACCCTTAAGATCATCGAGTCCGACCATTAACCTATCACTGCCAAGTCCATCTATACCATGTCCTCAAGCACCACATCTATCCGTTCTTTAAATACCTCGAGGGATGGAGACTCAACCACTTCCCTGGGCAGCCTGTTCCAATGCTTGACCACCCTTTCGGTGAAGAATTTTTTCCTAATATCCAACCTAAACTTCCCCTGGCACAGCTTGAGGCCATTTCCTCTTGTCCTATCCCTTGTTACTTGGGAGAAGAGACCGACCCCCACCTCGCTACAGCCTCCTTTCAGGCAGTTGTAGAGAGCAACAAGGTCTCCCCTCAGCCTCCTCTTCTCCAGACTAAACAACCCCAGCTCCCTCAGCCGCTCCTCACAAGACTTGTGATCTAGACCCTTCACCAGCTTCGTCGCCCTCCTCTGGCCACGCTCCAGCACCTCAATGTCCTTCTTGTAGTGAGAGGCCCAACACTGAACACAGCACTCGAGGTGCAGCCTCACCAGTGCCCAGTACAGGGGCACTGTCACCTCCCTGGTCCTGCTGGCCACACTATTCCTGATACAAGCCAGGATGCCATTGTCCCTCTTGGCCACCTGAGCACACTGCTGGCTCATGTTCAGGTGGCTGTCAACCAACACCCCCGGGTCCTTTTCCGCCAGGCAGCTCTCCAGCCACTCCTCCCCCAGCCTGTAGCGTTGCATGGGGTTGTTGTGACCCAAGTGCAGGACCCGGCACTGAGCCTTGTTGAACCTCCTACAGTTGGCCCCAGCCCATCGATCCAGCCTGTCCAGGTCCCTCTGCAGGGCCTTCCTACCCTCCAGCAGATCGACACTTCCACCCAGCTTGGTGTCATCTGCAAACTTACTGAGGGTGCACTCGATCCCCTCATCCAGATCATCAATGAAGATGTTGAACAGGACCGGCCCCAACACTGAGCCCTGGGGAACTCCACTCGTGACCGGCCGCCAACTGGATTTGACTCCATTTACCACCACTCTCTGGGCTCGGCTGTCCAGCCAGTTTTTAACCCAGCGTAATCAGTACAGTCAGCATGGTTGTGTGCAGGACTCATTCAGCCAAAGGGGAGTGTCTATTTTCAGGTGAACGGGATCACTCCATTGACTGTAAAGAGCTAAGTTTGCCTAGTTGTGATGATAACGCCAAAGCAGATAGCTGCATTAATCAGTTGCCTCTCCCCCTAGAGCTAGGTGAGCCAAATCCCATCCCAGGGTTACTCATGCGAGTTTAAGTTTTAGTTAATTAAACAGAATGATTCAGATGACCACAAGATGTCACCACCTCATCAGAGAAATTTTCAAATGGAAATATTCATATGGCAGGGGAAAAAATCCCGCCATTAATGAACAGTTTCAGCTCTTCTAAGCAGTGCATACATAACTAATTTTACCTATATATAGGCATATAAATGTAGTATCAATTATGCAATAGGTTTTTGTATACATACATATCACGTATAATACAATGATATAAATATATATTCTATAATGTAAATGAAAACAAAATGAAATAAAGAGGTCTGGATTTTGAGGTTTTTCTACTTTTCCTAGGAAAAAAAAGAGAATTTTTGTCTTAAAAGCTAGGGTTTCTGAGTATGACTTTTTGCCAGCACATTTTGCTTTCAGGAAGAATATTTTTGTTCTAGAAGAGAATGTTTTGTATAAAAAATAAAGACAGAGAAGGCGATATGTCCTTCTGGTTTTGATAACCTCTAAGTCACAGCTGGGAGATCACATGCTCCAACATCCCATGTATAAATATATAAAATAAGACAAAAGGAATACACACACTAAGTCTGAGAACACAAACCCATTCTCATCATCTTGGAAAGCAGCTTTTAGATGCTACCACTGTCTGATCCCTGTCTTGAAACAGCCACAATCTGTGTTATTATCTTTGCTGAAATACGTTCTCCATATTTTCCTTTTCCAGCGAAGCACATCCGACTGGGGGTATGTTGGAGATCTGGTGAGTTTTTTTCTTCCTCTGTGGAAAATAATACTGAACAAAGTGATTTTCTAGTTAACCATTTTTTGGAAATCAATCCTTTTGTTTGTTCAGTTCCTTGTTTTTACTGCTGGTTGGGTATTAACCTATTTTCTTTAAACAGAGCACTGTTTGCACAATGCTGTTTATACAACTGCTCCTGGAGGGAGAAGGGTATGGTAAATATGAAGAAATAAGCATCAAAAGTGATTCGACAAAGGCAGTATCTTAATATACCAGTTTAATACTGTTCTCCCACTGCCATGATTTAACCATTTACAAGACTAGGTCAGTAACCAATGCTTCAGGTCTCCTTTATTTAGGACTTTTATTGAAAATGTAAGCTCTTTCCTCCTCAGCATAGGATGCTGAGGATCACTGTGTACCCTTCTATGCTGGATTGCACCAATAATGTATTCCAAGGACTGGTTGCATGGTCAAAAGCAAGGAAAACCTTCCAGCTTAATAAATTTCCTATTTCAGCTGAAATATTATAATGAACTATATTCACATGAGTATCCTGCCACAATTGTCAGGGAAAATACGGAGATGTCCTGAACTTGAGTTCATGTCCCATTTAGCTGCCATATTGTAAGGCACAGCAGCTCTTAAAAAGGCACTGAGACTATAAAAGGGGTTGATATGGCCCTCTAGGGAACATTTTCTAGCTGTGTCCTAAATTTATAGAGTAATTTTGTCAATTACAGGTGGAGGACGATGACAAGATAGGTCTTTACAGCTACAAAGTTCAATCCACCATAACGTCACGGTTGGCCAACACAATGATCCAAGCCAAAATGGTGAATAACGCAAAACGGTCCCAGCACATAGTGTTTGATGTACAAGTCCCCAAAGGAGCTTTTATTGACAACTTCACTATGTAAGTAGTGGGCAGGTATCATCAGCCTTGTGCTCTGGCAGGGTTCAGTGTGGTGGCAGAATGTGGTGGGAGGGAAGTATTCGTAAAAGCAAAACACCTCTTATTATTTTCCAGCTCCAGTGTAATTTTAGCAGGCTTTCTCAAAGACAAAAGGCTCCTGTCATCATACTGTCTGTCTGGTCATCTCTTCCTCTCCAGTAATTATTGGGCCATTGGCCAACATCAACAAAATCTGACAAAAGGACAGAAGGCTCAAATAGACTAAGCTCCTACCTGTCTTGTGCAAGTTGGCACCAGATCAAAGGAGAGAGAGAGACCCAAATTAGGCCCCTCACTGAACATAAAGAAACTAGCCTGGTTCAGTATCCATTCAGAGAGGCAGCAGACAGCTTGCTGGTCAGGAGACATGTCCTGATCCATGTTCCATGCCATGTAGCCATGACAAGAGTAGCTGCCCAAAGGAAGAGGGATGCGCAAAGGAGGTGGGGGAGAGCAGATCCTCCTCAGAGTACAAGAGTGATGGCTACTTGAAATAAAAAAGCAGGTAGGGAAAAAGCGCTACTGGAAACCAGACTTCATTACTTTGGGGTTAAACAAGAGCCACCTTATTTCATTTCCCACCAGATTAGATTTCACTGATGTTTTTCTAAAGTGAAGAAACAGTCGTCAATTGTAAAGCTGTTTCTTTTGCAAACTGACTGTGCTTCTCTCTCCTAGGGATGTCAATGGTATAACATTTACCAGCAAAATTCGGGAAAAATCTGAAGCCAGAAAAATGTACTCTCAAGCAAAAGCCAAAGGCAAAGCTGCTGGAATAGTAAGGTATAAAGTCTTTGGCATATAGATATTGTACTGAATTTATTTATAGAACTGAGGTGACCCACCCCAGGAGGAGATAGATGGGGGCGGGGGGACCCTGGGAAGGAAAATAAGTTCCTTCCTTACAGCAACTCTAGTATTTAATTGTCAAGGTCTTAACTTGTGTTTCTGCTTTCAGCTTCATACAACATATTGTGCTAACAGACAGCTGCAGTTCCCTGGTATAGGCCACAGTTAGACCCAGCAAATGCATAACTCTAAACCAAAATGCAAAGAAACTCTCTTTCTCCTTGTATTTTCTCAAAATAACCCCACAGCTGACTTTTCAGGAGCAATGCCTTGGATATGGAAAACTTCAAAACTGAAGTGAATGTGCCCCCAGGGACGAGGATCCAGTTTGAACTTCACTACCATGAAATGATTCGAAGGAAGCTCAGCTCCTATGAGCACGTCATCTCTGTGAAGCCAGGACGCTTGGCAAAGCACATGGAGGTAAAGTAGTGTGTGTAGGCAGCACCCCACCGGTGAATCCTCATTGAGAAAGCAGCCAAGGTTCCTGTGAGCTCCACAGCAGGACACCTCATCTACAGCTCCTTCCTTTTATATGGGCTCAGTACAAATAGCCTCAAGGTCACTGTGTGGACCAGCATGAGACACTTCAAACCAGGAGCTATGTAGCTACACGAGTGAGGAGCAAATGTGTCCAGCCTCCTCATACTAACACGGTTGGGCATCTCCTTAATCATGACTGACTCAAGTCAGAACCACTTGGGTAAACAAGCTTTGGCCTATATATACCCTGGTGTAAACTTGCCTTGACGGAAAGAAAACAAACAGTATTTGTTGTTTATTTGGAACAGTGCTTTTCACAATAATAGCAACTTCATGAGAGAGTGTCCTAGGAGAGCACATGTTCTCTGAATGACAGTCCCTCCACAACTGGCTGCCAGAAGATGATTTGTCTTATTCTTACCCTCTTTCTTACGCTCATCCAAAGGTGTCCTCTGTCATCCATCAACAGACACAGGATACAGGCCTAGCTGGACATTTCCATCTGGCCATTCTCATGTCCCTGTATCATAAATGCCTTCTTCAGCTTTCCATGTCTTCAGCACAAGCTGTATGTGAAAGTTTGCTGCTCACATTTCCTTGGTGCAGGCTGTGATCTGCTTCAAGCTGTCTGAAGACCTGAGTTAATCTTACTGAAAAGGACACCATGTCCTGCCTCCTAGTAGTCTTACTAACTATTCAGAAATACAACCAGAAAAAGCCCTTATCTCAGGCTAACAGGATAAAACTTTTATTTTCCAAATCACCTTGGCCATCCAACCAAAAGGGAAAATACTCTCTGTCCTGTCAATAGCACGAGTAGAAAGGAAGAGAACTTATCATCAAGTGTGAGAACTCATCATCCTCCTGGCCTCCTAACCCAAAGTAACACTTAGGCAGAGTCACTTCATGCTGCTTTTGGGCTTTCGGCATAAACAATGGTATCATCACCCTTGACTCCTACCTCACCACTTTCCCCATGGGGTGGGAGAGAGAGGAATAATGAGCGTTTTTACCAAACTCTTTCTATTCTTTGGACGCATTATTTTTGTCTTTCCATCATAGGCTATTTTCAGCAATGCATGGATCCCGACCATGAATGAGACTAGCCCTAGAGGAGCATTCTCAAGAGCACCCCAACCCCCAGCTGGAGTTTGCCTATGGAGGGTTCATGAGATCCTGGTACAACACTGGCACCGCTTCATACTAATGTCCTCCCTTCCCGCCTTTAGGTGGATGTCCGCATTATTGAGCCACAGGGGCTTCGCTACGTGCATGTTCCTAATTCACTCGGAGATCATTTTGATGGAATCACCACCATCTCCAAGGGAGAGAAAAAGGTAACAGTCACAGACTAGAAATAGCATGAAAACTTCCGTTTTCACACCTGTTCCTATGCAGTCATGGCATTTTTCATACCTGCTAGAAGCATGTATAAATATGGCAAAAAAAAATAGTGTCTTCATTATTGATACTTAAATGTATGTACAAGATGCTCAAATACTACAGTGACAGCAGTATAGAAGTAGTGTGTAGTCCGTCCGTCTTTGTGCAAAGCTTTTGATTTATAATTCTGAAAGAGCAATGCACTGGGATTGATGAATGCGAAAAAGGTAGGTGGTGAATACCAAGTGGAATAACCCTTCTGGATTAACTCCACAGTCTCAGTTTCAACTAAGAACATCTGCATAGGGACTTATTTTAGGACAGCTCTTTGCCTTGACATTATTACCCTAGCTTTCTCTAGCATAGCTCTTGTGTATAAGTAAAACCCTTCAACAACAGAGAAGTTTTTCTCAAGAAACTTCAAGCAGTGACTCTGGGAGGGTACAACTCTGCTTACTCTTACATAGACATCTAATACAGGTTATGTGAATCAGGGCCAAAAAATCTGTCTATGCCACTGTGATGATACATCAGGCAGTATTGTTTCTTGATACCTAGGCTCAACTTTTTATCTCATTCACCCACGTTTAACAAATTATTTCAGAGGTAGTGTGGATATGTATTATGTCTTATCTTTTCAGGAAATTTCAAGTTATCCAGTCAAAGCAGAGAAATAGTGCCATAAAGTCTGCATAACCAATCACGTGATGAATGAAAATGATTCATTGTACCCAATTTACAGACAAATTACAAGCTCTCATTTGTTTGGGAAAAAAATCAATTTAAAAGCTATTAAAAATGTTGATGAAATTATGGATAGTTACAACTAGGAAAATGTTAAATAAGCCAACATATTACTTACTAGAAATGGTTTGCACAGCTTTAATTGAAATATTTGGTGCTGTAGATGGGTCAACTTGTTTGTGTCACAGTTGCTACTACTGAATCAGCATATCCAGGCAAACTTTAGTTCTGTTTTTCTTTTGAAGTTACAAAGTCCATTTTCCACTTAAACTAAGAGTACAAATAAAGAAAGAAGAAATATGTTCAGTGAAATAAGATGTTTCATGAATAGATGAACTCTTTTTGTTTCAATGATCACCTTTCACACAACATCTGATTGACTGATCATCACTTCTCATTTCAAGGCTCATGTTTCTTTCAAGCCAACGATGGCTCAGCAACGAAAATGCCCCACGTGCTCATCCACAGCAGTAGATGGAAATTTTGTGGTGCAATATGACGTGAACAGAGAAACCACAGGGGGAGAACTGGAAGTAAGTGTTGCTGTTTAACCGGGACAGGAGATCTGTGAATGCAAGAATTGCTGTCATTAAACAAAGTGTGCTAAACTTCATCGTTCAGGCGAATAAGCATGAGAAAGAGCTCTGTATCCAGTTGGAAGAACAAAGGGATTTTAAGTGGGCAGAATGGATTTACTCAATTTATGACTAAGACGTGGTCCTACATATAGACAGGAGCAGATTCCTGTCTTGTCCAAAAGCCAATGTCTTTTATACCTAGCAGCACTCTGGTGATTTAATGTTGAATCAAAGGACAGTCAGTGGAAGGTGAACCAATGTATCACAAGAAGACCACCAGAACATCATTATTTTTATGTTAACATGAAGCAGAGTTATGGGGTTGAATTATTACAGACAGAATGATGTTTTTGAAAATGTTTTTCATTCCTCCCTATGCTAGTGCATGGCAGTTGTCTGAGAATCAGGCTCTGCTTTCCTTGATAAAAAGTACAGACCATGGAGTATAAATGGTGCTACAAATACAGAGATGTGCAGAGCTGAAAGTTAGATTTGGCCCATAAAGAAGAATAACATTTTCTGCTCTGTTATTGTCTTGAGTTTTCTGACATCTTTACTATAGCTCACTTCACTGTACATTTTTTTATTTTATTTTGCAGATTTTTAATGGCTACTTTATTCATTTCTTTGCTCCGGAAAATCTTGATCCTCTGCCCAAAAACATTTTATTTGTTATAGACGTCAGTGGCTCGATGTGGGGACTGAAAATGAAACAAGTAAGTGTTTGACCTCTATTGCAAAGTGAACCTCCTGCCAACTTTTCTCATGTGCCTTCCCATACAATTTTGTAGCAGACTGGCACTTAAAATTATCAGCTAAATTCTTTACACTTTACTCTGTCAAAAATCTCACTGAATTTGGAGAATATTTGGTCTTCACGATTTTACTCTTTATTTGTAATACTTCTTCCATGTTGTAAGGAAGAGGTGATGCTATCAGAATACTGATTTTAGCTCTAAAGTAAAATTTTAATTGACAGATCACAAAACATTTTACAAAGGCTCTGACCTCCTCTTTCTCTAATCTCCTCTACCAAATCCTGGGAAAATTTCAGTGGGAATACTACATTCCTGCTTTCAAAAACTTGTGGACAAATTGTTGACAGCCCACTGAAGAGCAGTGAGAATTTTTTAGACAACATAACCCATGCAGGGGAAAAAATGAGAAAAATAAGGTGTTTTAGTCTGCAAGAGAAAAGACTTGGAGGGCCATAATCAGCCTCCAAATACGCAAAAAATTGTTCGAAAAGGGAAGCTCATCAACTGACATTCATGCCCACCCAGTGTAGAATAAGATGGAATCAGACGGATTTACAGCAGGAGAGATTTGTATTAGATATTAGGAAAAACTTTGTAGTGCTGAGAGGGGAGTTGAGGAGGTTGTATATCATGTGGCACTAAGGTTTTGAAGAACTGGCTTGACAAACACTAGTCGGGGATGATCTAGGTATATTTGAATTTTCTTTGGAGCACAATACTAAGGCTTGGTAGATTGCTTCCTTGGGGAAATCAATGCTGCAAAACTGGGATACAGGCTAATTGACACTTGTTTAAATCACACATCTTCAGATGTTATCCAGCCTGAAATGACTGCATTGCAGACAGAGCTAAGTCTCCTGAGCCGATAGGAGTAATTCTTCTCTCCTGAACCACAACGTCCCATAAACTGCTTCTCTCTCTCACCTCACTCTGTGTTAGCAGGAGTTAAGCAAGGATGGGTTGAGTCACATGGCTTTGTTCTTGCTAATTGCATTTTTTCTGTGTTTCTTTGGAGAAAAGTTCAACTTTATGCAAGAAGTGCAAAAAAGGAGAGATTTGGGTAGCAGATGCTATTTTGGATTCCAGTGCTCATGTTCCTATTCATCAGAGGCATCTCTTTGCTTGTAGTTACAAGTTAGGAAAATGCTTTCAGCAACAGGAAGCATAAACTCATATTCTCTTAAATTTCTTCTTTTCAGACCATCGAGGCCATGAAGGCAATATTGAGCGAGCTCCGTGCTGCTGATCAATTCTCCCTTATCGACTTCAACCACAATGTCAGATGCTGGAGAGATAATCTAGTCTCAGCCACCCCAGCGCAGGTTGAAGATGCTAAGAAGTACATCCAGACAATCCATCCCAACGGGGGTATGAGGTTTTGATTGCAAGGTGCTCATGGAAGTTAGATGTCACAGGAACGGGTACCTCAGACAACTTTCAGATTGGCAGAGTATTCCTAAAAGAAGTCTGATTCCCAAAATAGGAAAAGCATGCCCTGGGGTTAAAGGAGAGCAAGGATTCCAGTTTATTGTGTTAGGGGATGGGATGGCATTTCCTTCTACTGAATAAGCTACAACAGATAGAACACAGAACATCATAGAACTTCTGCCTTTAATCTATCTGTCCTACCTCCAGCCTCACAGATCCCAAATATCCTTGAAAGAAAGACCAAGCCTGTCTCATGCCTGTGTAAAGCAGATCATAAGCAGCCCAACTCCAGGGTCTCTGCTGGCTGTAAATTGTAGACTACACCATAATCTACTGAATGCCACCTTGGGCACACTTTTCATCGGTTTTGTGCCTTCATTCCCTGTCTGATAAAAAAGGACAGTTGCCTTTTTCAGCCTTACTCAGTCCCCTCTGTGCCACAAGCCAAACCTTTAGACAGTGTGAGTAAAAATACACTTTTTCCAATCAAGATGTCCAAGGCTGGCTGTTTCTGGCTGATGCCAGGAGAAAGTTTCTTCTTCTCTCATTCAATCATCTACCTGCAAACCCACTACTTCTTCCCACAGCAAATAATTCCCAACACCACAAATGGCCCCACTGGAATTAGTGAGAGGGATGGCGGTGGGGGGAGGTTGAGATGACAGCCTGGGATGAAAAAGGATATCAACATTTGGTCTCTTAATTGAACTTAGTGCAAAACGCATATGTATGTGTATATACAGATGTGTATAAATTCATATAAATACGTATTTATATATTTCAACATCATGGTAAGAAAAAAGTAACATGCTGATGAACAAATTCAGATGGATTACAGACTATTTCCACTTACAGAGATGCACATCCTGACCATGTTGATTTCAGTAAATAATACAACTATAGCTAAGGAAAATAGAGAAGGTCTGTTGACAGAAAATAGAGAAGGTCTGTCAACATTCTCACGTTGACAATGACCCACATGCAACACATTTCAGCTTCTATTTCTTTAGGGAACCAGAGTGCTAGCAGATGTACCGTAAGCACCCCAGAGGAGGGGTTTTGCTGCCTTGATCTCAGGTCATGTCCATGCTGATTACTTCCACTAGAATCTCAGAACTGATGTGGATTTGACAAAAGCTATGACAAGAATCCAACTTGTTTTCTTCATTGTGTCTTTAACAGGTACAAATATCAATGAAGCTCTTCTCCGAGCCACTTTCATCCTGAATGAGGCCCAAAACTTAGGCATGTTGGACCCTAACTCAGTCTCCATGATCGTATTGGTGTCTGATGGAGACCCGACAGTAGGTAAGGATCCTACTTCAGGTGAGAAGAAAGGCCAGTGGGATCAGCCTGAGAAAAGCAGGCAACACGTAGACACTCTGACAGTAAGTTAAAAAAAGTCTGTTCCCCTTTCTTCCAATGCCTATGCTGCTCTTTTGCCAAGTGCTATAGGTGCCATGAGGCTTTGCCCAGAAGCTTTCAAAAGATGAGCAGATTATGTTATGCACGTTATGCACTTCTTGCAATTACAGAGATGCACAAGTCCTGTAGGAGAGGGAATCACAACCTTAGAAAAAATTCCCTCTTCCAATGACCTTAGCCCACACAGATCTATGCAGTCCCAAGTGTAACATGAAAACCAGGAAACTAAAGTAGAAACCAAATTAATTTGGACTGGGTTTGGTACAGGACAAAAGCAATCATTTACTGCAAGTTGCCAGCCCAGAAGAGACTGCCATTAAAAATGTTTGAAAAACAAGTCAGTCCCAATGGTGGCAGAGAACATCTTAAGTATGAGAAACAAAGTAAAACCTTTATGGAGATGTCTTAGTCTGCAGAGAGTTTGAAGCAGTAACTCTGGGAGAAGTCTAGATGTGTTACAATTACAAACGCCCCAGGAAATTAATAAGAGCACTGGATATACAAAGAATAAGCATCAGATACCAAAAAAAGAGTTCAAAAGAATCATCTGCAGTGGAAACAATTTGTTAATCTCCATCCAAGAGAAGCTCAAATGTCACTGTAGGCACTGCAAAATGGAGATTTGGCATCTGAGCTAGTTGTCTAGATTTCCCTTATATTAAGAGAGAACCAGAGACGCTGGAAGAGCATGAATGCGCTTACCTTGATGGAGACTTCCTCCGTTGCTCAGATGGGTGTCACCCTTTGTGTGTCTCCAAGGTGAGCTAAAGCTGACGACAATCCAGAAGAACGTGAAGCAGAGCATAAAGGACGAATTCTCTCTCTTCTGCCTCGGGATTGGGTTTGATGTAGATTACGATTTCCTGCAGAGAATCGCAACTGACAACCGTGGCATGGCACAGAGGATTTTTGGAAATCAGGAGACTTCTGCCCAAATGAAGGTGTGTTTCTGGCCCACTGCCTCTGAAACTGAGGGTCCGGTTCTGTTCACAGCTGTGGAGCTAGGTAACTCCACTAGCAAGAGCAGAGTTACTGTTCGTTCATGGGGGACGTCACAAAAAGCATTGTTTCTTCTGAAGAGTCCTGCAAGATGACAATCATGCATTAGCTTAAGTGCATTACTTACAATTTTTGTAGTATCTGTAATACATACTTTACTGCTCTGTGTAGGATTTATATTCTAAAAAAACAGTCCTAACCATAAAAAAAGATTTTCTGAATTAAAATTAAGGCCTGGATTTTACCTCAGACCACTTCAGCACTAACAAAAAGGCCTAGATATAAATGCTAAATGCTAATCCAAAGTTTGCCAGTGTAAGAAAAAGTTCAGTTCTAGGAGGCTATGGCTCCAAATCCGTGAGCAGCCATTGCTGATGAACAAAATCTTACATCCTTATTCATTATTCCTTATTATTACATCCTAGGTTTCATCACCTATGCAGGCTTCCCATACTTCTTTCCCAACACGGGTGTGCCAGGACACACTACACGGTGTTCTGCCAAACAGCAGAGTGCAGCCCCTCGGTAGGAGACAGCCTCCATCCATAGCACTGGATGGGTACCTGTTTTCCCTCTCTGGTCCCATATGCTAAACCCAGCTGTGCACACATCCCAGGTACAACAGGATCAGAAAATGGTAGACAGTCCACAGCACAGAAGCAAATACAAGTGAGATATAGGTCTAATTTTGGCAAGAATTGGGTGGGAAGCAGCTGTGTGTCTTACACAGTAGCCAAGAGCTGACCAACCTGATAATAGATTCAGGTTCATACACACCTGTGTTCAAGCCTTTTAGGTCTAGGAAGAACACAGCCCATGGGCTTCTGACCATCCTTTGATTTCCACAAGACTTGGGCCAGACCTTCTTGCTGTACCCTTTTACAAGTGTACTAAGGTCTAAGTATAAAGGTGTCTGCATTCTCTGGGACAAGGAAAGACCTGCTTGCCCATTAGAGCTCCAGGTTTTGTCACCTGCTGTCCTTTCAGTAAGAGTGGTGCATGTGGGAGGGTTGCTTCAGGTACAACAGACTCACTTCTCTGTCTCCTTCCATCTCAGAATTTCTACAACCAGGTCTCCACCCCACTCTTGAAGAAGATTCAGTTCAACTACCCCCAGGAGTCAGTGTCAGACGTCACTCAGAGCAGCTTCCACAACTATTTTGGTGGCTCGGAGATAGTAGTGGCTGGGAAGGTCGACACGGAAAACCTGCAGCACTTGGAAAGCATCGTCACAGCAACAGCAGTGAGTGAAGGTGTCCCTAGGATACCTGCTCCTGGGGTGTGGGCTGGTTCATTCGCTCACGTGCACAGTCTCCTTGCTGGAGGTTATTGCCAGCAGAGTGGTTTATCCACTTGGGTTCTGGGTGGGAGCATGAGGAAACTCATGGGGGGCTTGTCCAGCAACGTTTCACAATATCTTCAAGCACGGCCACGAATAGTCACATCCTGCAGCCTGCCAGAGGAACTTCCTTCTAATACATATAGCACATAAAATTCAATTACAAACCAGACTAAGACTATGAGGTTCTCCTTCATGCTTTGTGAAGGTGCAGTGGAGATCCCCTAAGGTAGCTCCTTTCATGGCTGAAGCCCCCACTTTTGGAGAGTTCAAGCTGGTGGGTCTACAATATGCCAAGTCCTAGCGCTGTCCTTCTATGCTCTGCCTTACGGCATGTGTGGTGAGACTTTCCCCATGTTTCAGGGCTGCTCTTCCAGCGGGAGTGGGATGGGGTGGGAATACTACATCCACATCCCTCTTTCTGAGGAGGAACCAAAAGATCCACACTCTTTCAGGGCTTAATAGTTGCCATTTGTTATTTGCTGGAAAAATCAAATACCATGCTCAATATCCTTTCCTGCCAAAACACAGTGCAGTCCAAGGGTCTGTGGGAGAAAGCAGAATTTCGTTCCTGTTCCTCAGTAGGAATTGGATGTGTAAAAGCCTGAGAGGAGGATAGCAGAGCTCTGTTAAAAGCCTGTTCTTTTGTCATGTGGTAGCACCCTCTTTGGTTACCGCTGACAGCTCCTTTACCTATTTTAATCCACTGTTGCTAAAAGTGTCTTTAACAGAAGACCCTCTTACGACAGCTCCCCTCCCCATGGCAGTCAGGCCAACGGTGGTGGGACCTTCTGATCTAGAAGTGATCATGGGCAGAGCCAGAGTGGGTCCTTAATGCCAGCCGCGCTAAGAGGGGAACTCAAAGCCACCTCATTCTCCTGGCTCACCCTCCGTTATCTTTATCTCTCATTGATTGCATAGGCAAATGCAGAGCTCGTCATGGAAACCCTGCGAGATGTTGAAGAACTGGACGGCTTCATGAAGAAAGACAAATACGCAGATCCCGAATTCACTAGGAAACTGTGGGCCTATCTGACTGTCAACCAGATGCTGGCAGAGAGGTGAGGAGAAATGTGGTCTGTGATGGGAGGGAAGTGAAGCTTGAGAGCAGCCTGGTCCTCTCTGAAACCACAGCCATGAGGCTGCTCACAGGGTTTCAAATGGGTAAGGTAAACAAAATAAAGGTAGGTGATATCTTCAGCCGCATTTCTCCTATTTTTAGCACTCACAGATATCAGGGAATAGAGTTTGGGAGCAGTTAATTAGAAGAATAAGTAAGTGTCAAACAGATCTGGCTGTGTGAATGAAACGAATGGGAGATTTGCCTTACGGAGCCTGAGTAAAAGCTATGGAGCCGTTCAGGATGAATCCCCCCTGACGCAGAAAGAGGTCTCCTGCTGAGACCAGGAGAAGGACTGGTTTTCTTTGAGTCCAGGCCAAAGCCCACAGAAGCCAAGAATAGTCCTTCTATGGAGAGTGCATTCACGCAGGCTCTCAGCCTTTCCTTCTTGCAACACCTACCAGTTTGTCTCTATGACTGCTCTGTGGCGGCATTGTCATGGCAGCTGCTCTGTAGAGCTGCTAACCATGCCTTCTGTTTTGTTTTCCACCCAGAAACACAGCCCCCACTGCAGCTTTGAAGAGGAACATCACCAAATCCATCCTACAGATGTCTCTTGACCATCATATTGTTACCCCCTTCACAGCCATGCTGATAGAGAACGCCGAAAAGGACGAGATCATGCTGGCAGACCAGCCCAAAGACCCCAGAAGGGGCTGCTGCCCAGGTCAGTGTCTCAGTCTGTCTGACTCTACCTCTCACTGTGGCTTGCTTCTTCTTCTGTTCGAAGAACAACTGTGTTCATTGTTCACTCCGAGTCTTTGTGCTTATGGGATAGCCTGTATTTTCAGTGAAAGCTGACCAAATCTTCAGCGACTTTGAGATCATCCTGTTACACAAGTGCTGTTTGGAGCCATTGGCTTTAGTGAGGACTGAATGTGCCAACACTGCAATAATGAGTTTTGCAATAAACCTACAATGTCACAGATTGAACATCTTCTTACTGGGACAGATGTGCCTAGATCCCTGCACTGAAGCTGTAGAATTGACTAAAGCATATCTTATCTCCACTTTTAAGCCTTGGAAGCTTCCTAAGATTGTTACCAATCAGCCACAAGCCTACATGGAATCCGAGTTGTCCTAACAGAGTGTCCCTCATTAATTAAATTTCTGGATTTCTCCTTTAAATCCATTACTCCAATATGTGTTCAAAGGTCCTTGTTACAGCAACCTTACATCCAGCCAAATGAGGTGGGGTTGGCTTGTTCTGGCATTATATGGTAGAGTCAGTCTCAAAGCAAAAGCTGTTGACATCCGTGAGTGTCTAGCAGATCCCAAGTCATCCCTGCACAGCCATGTGCTTCCAATGAAACCTAACGGCAGCTGTTTTGCGCCCTCACCAGTCAGCGATTTGAAAAAGCACAACTTGCTGTCAGGAAAACGCTGCCAGTGCGATGCAATGGAAGCACTGAAAGTAAAAGACCAACTCCTTGAACAACTGAGTCTGAGTCTAAAACCTATTAATAAACGGGAGAGTTTACAATTGGTTGTGAAGGAAAGAAACAACCTACATTACAGCAACAGACATCATCATCCATCTGGCATTTCACACCAGAAATGATTGTGACTGCTGAAAGCCCAAGCGCGTGTCCTGCGTGCTCAGTTCTCGTGCTCCTAGATAACTGTAAAAATGTCCGATGATGGCTCAATGAAATGGCGTTTTTATGGCTGTCAATTGTTATTTTTTGGTTCATTTATTCGTCTTTTCAATTTTAAAGTCTGCAGCTGAGATCCAAAGAGAAATTAAATAGTTGTTATCTATACTGCATAGTACAACTCGAGTTCAAGGAGCATCTGGACGACACTGGTAGTCCTATGGTTTAGCTTGAGGTAGTCCTGTAAGGAGCAGGGAGTTGGACTTGATGATCCTTATGGGTCTCTTCCAACTCCAGGTATTCTATGATTCTATGAGTCCATGATTCTATGACTCTATGAACTCACAACCACCAAACAGTTCAGCACAGAAATAGCATGTGTTGCGTTCATGTATAATGAATTCATTATACGTGGCACAAGCTGATGAATTCAGACCATAATTATCTTGATTTAGATGATGGAGAGGATTTAAGTGATTTTAATATAGGTTCTTGTGTCTTTGTGTTTGATGGAATAGTCAAAACTTAACAGCACTGAAATCGGGGCCAAGGCATCTGTGACTTTCAGGGACAGTGGGACGTGACTCTTGAACCTTAGCAGAGGACAGAGCTTGCAAAAATAATATCAAAGTAAATCTGTGCTTAGGATTGTGCAAGATGTGGGCTATACGAAAAAGTTTGTGTATACAAGGCGTAGAATGGGTAATCTGAAATAGATTTTTTGCTGCTGCACAACTCTCATCAGAGCTGCACTGTCTCCATAGACAGAAACTGTGTCTTCCACTGAAATCACTCACTTTTCAAAGGATTGCCCAACTGTTCTTTTGTCGTGACAGACTTATTGCAAAACTGGACTGTGCATGGGAGAGCTTCTTCATGCATAATAGTCTGTGAAGTTAACATGACCTGGAAACTCAGAACTCTGTCCAGTTTTTAGTTCCTTTATTACCTTCACTGACTTCACCTCTAACTGTGCTAATAGAAATAACACTGCTTGTGTAAAAACAGCCTATGGTCTCAATTAGGGCTTCAAGGAAGAAGATGCTGACAGAGATTTAGAAGATCCAGCTGTGCAATATTCTGTCCTGCTGTGGTCCTCCAGCTCCTTTTTCCCCTGACTCCTTTTCAGAGCAGGGCCAACAGATGTGAATATGTGCCCTGCCTCAGCTTTTGTCGTTTTCAGCCCAACATATTAAAACAAACCACGTTTCATGGATCATTTAAGATCACTTTTTGCTTTATGAACTAAGTGGGAGAGAGAGGGCACATGTTACTTTCTTCTGCCTCTGTCGTGGCAAAGGCAGAGAGACCTCTAGCAGAAGGGGACGTTAGGGGATTGTATTTTAAATGCTTGCACTTATTTGCAACCTTTATGCATGTGGGACAGCCCAGGACGTCCAGAAAGAGTCCTACCTCTTCTCAGGCACCCCAAACTCAGTACCCAAGTCAGTAAAGCTTTTTACCACATGCTAATTTTTAAAAACGTAGCTTTGGTAAAACACTTAAGCCCTTGCATTGGGAGCTTTGCTGAAGCGGGGCCTATTCATATGCATAAGAGTTAAAAAGTCAGGCTCCATTTTTCACCAATAGCTTATGGTTGGCTCAGCTGCACTGGTAAGTCATGTTCCTCTGGTGGAGACACTGGAGTAAATCCATCCTAACTTCATTATACAAATCTATATCTGTTGTAAACGGTATTGCACCTGCTTTACTTTGGTATAATGACATCAGGCTCTGATCTACTGCATTACTTTAAAAATTACACTATTAATTATGTCAGCACTAACAAAAACCTAATTATGACTGTCATTTAACAGGTACCCTGGGATTAACTCCAAATGCACCCAACAATAACAAAGGTATCCCAGCCTGGGCCAATATCACAGCTGTACCAGTCAGCTTCATGCCTGAGCAAAGGAGTCCTCCTGTGTCCTCTCTGAGCATAAACAGAGGTAAAAGCTACAGTATTTCTCTGCAAAGAAACACCAGACAGAAACACTCATCACCTAATAAACAAATAAAGGCAATATAACCAAAGTTATTGGGCGCTTTGGGAATTTCAGCTTCTGTGACAGGACGTGAGGCCCGGTAATGGTGGAGAAGTCTTTCACTTGCCTTAATTTTTCTTGTTGAGTTTTCTGAATTGTTGTAAAAGCTGTACCTTCATTTAGGGGCTAGTCCACAAGAGAATAAATCAACGGCTGTGACTAGCTGATGAAGCTACTTCACTGCTGTTGCAGAGGACATCAGTGTGAAAGGTCCTCGATACAGCCCCTGATGAAGGTTGAGCAAGGTACAATCATGAGCATCCCAAATCACAGCCACCTCAGTCAAATTTTTGCAAATCCATCTAGCGCCCAAGGATCAAGCTTTTCTTTATAAAATACCGGGTCATTTTGACTTTGAGTAGATGACCCAATAAAAATATTCTCTAAGTTACAACCATGAGGCTGGTTTAGATCCTAATAGGATCCCAGCAATCCCATCTTCTGCTGCGTGCTTCCCTGGGGCTGCGGCTGCTCACTGAGCTTACATTCAGCGTCTCTGCAGCAGCAAAGCTCATGTACAGTTCCTGCCGTTGTAAATGACAGATGAATGTTCTGTGGTAGATAAAAATCTCTGAATGCATTGATGACTGATGGATCCTGTTAATGCTTGGGCCTTTGCCACAGTTTAGTGCCTACTTAAACAAACCAGCTGTGAGAAGCATCGCCTATAAAAGCAGTATAACTACAATAGCTCTGGGAGGGTGCCTGTGTGCGGATGTGTGTATTTACGTAGCTATCAAACAAAGAGCTATCAAACTCCTCAGCGTAGCTCAAGGGTTAATCTAAGACTTTGGATAGTCAAGAAACTGCTTGGAAAAGAAGGCGAGCAAGGCAAAGTTACCTGTCCGTCTTATACATGTATTTTGCACTGGAAATTCTTTTTGTTCCTGGAAATGTTGATCAGAACGGGCCTTGGCATCAAGTTGAGGAAGACCAAGCAGTTGGTGAGAATAAGGAAAAATGATTGAGGGCTATATACTCAATATATTCAAAAGATTCAAGACATTCAAAAGCTCCTTCACCCCTTGGAGGGTACCTACCCTACTGTTCCCTGTGAAGACATTCCTGCTCAAGGGTCTAGGATTTGTCTACAGCACAGGAAGAGTTAAATGCTTCCAAAGGTGAGGAACACCAGTGAATGAATGGAAGCTGGCCTGGCTATCCCCATAGGCCACACTGAGCAGGGGGATATCTCTGAATGTTGACAGGGAGATGCCAGCCACCACCAAACCAGTAAGAGCTGGGCAGTGCTTTGCACTTCAAGATGAGACTGGAGGCAGCTGCCTTCAGTGATAGGTGCAGGTCTCATCTGAGGCAAATTTTAAAGGGCAATGTGACTTTCGGAGGGGCCCAGTCCCACCAGGGTGTTAAACATACTGTGAGAGCAAGTCCTGGATTGTATTCCTCAGGGGAGTTGGTAGGCGGGATGTATCTTTACCCAACATCAGTATGGTGGTATGGACTTGTAACGTGTCTGAGAGCTTCTTAGTTTGAGAGAGTGATGTCCCGGGAGTGCGTCACTTCTAGAAACAGACACAGCTAGGTGGGGGAGGGAGGTGGATATTAGTTTTGAACAGAGGTGTCACCCAAGTCCTGCTTTCCATGCCTTGGGTCTTTTCCTGGATCTAGGCTTCAAAGATATGTCCCTGTCTGTCTGGTGTCCAGATGGGTTCTTGGCCTCAGCTGGAGGCTGGCTTCTATCTTGAAAAATAAAGCTCTGCTTCTAGAACTCCAGGTTGAGCCTATGGCACCCTAGTGGGCAGCTGACCAGTTAAACCAGTAGTTCACTGGACTTGGCAGTGCTCCTCAAGCCAATAATGTCATATTTTTTCCTTAAACAGGGGAAGTATATGAGGAGAAAGTGTCCGAGGCGCTTTTGTGAGGACCATCTGAGAACTTTAGCTCCTTCAGGGGTGGAAAGGGCCCTCCTCCTGCTCTGAGGAGTCCCAAAAAGTGCTTCAAAATCCTCCGAGGAAAATGTCTCAGTCTTTGTGTCCCTTACCTCTAGGGCAGGTACCGGCCTGCTTCTCACACCTGTTTGTTTTCTATATTTCAGTTGACAATGACCCACATTTCATCATACACCTGCCCAAGAGCCAAAGGAACATCTGCTTCAATATTAACTCAGAGCCTGGAAAGATCCTAAACTTGGTTTCTGATCCTGGTACTGGTAAGGGAATAAAACACGGTTTACTTTGCAGCACAATTTTCTTCTCTCAGGTCTGAAAGGTGTTCAGAGGGAGCGAGGGAAATGCCTACAGGGAGGCCTGTGTGCTAACAGCAGTGTGGCCGGCAGGTTGAGGGAAGTGGTTATTTCCCTCCACATCTGGAGTACTGTGCCCAGTATGAGGCTTCCCAGTACAAGAAAGATGGTGACAAACTGGATCAGATTCAGCGGTGGTCACCAAGATGATTATGGGGCTGGAGCACAGGACGTACAGGGAGAGGCTGAGACAGTTGGGTTTGGTCAATCTTAAGAAAAGAAGACGCGCAGTGAATCTTGTTGCTGTCTACAACCACCTAATCAGAAGGTAAAGATGGAGCCTGACACATCTCCAAGATGCATAGCTAAAGGACAAGAGGCAACAGAAACAAGATGCAATAGGTGAAATTCAGAGTAGGAGTGAGCTATTAGGAAAAACTTTTGCACTGTGAGGATGGCCAAACACGGGAAAGGAGTCAAGATAGGTGAGGAAATCTCCATGATAGGTGAGGATTCCCCTCTCTCATTTGTACTTTTAAAGAAGAAAGTGGAAGATAGATACAAAGAGAAATAAAACTGGGGGCATCCCTCGTGGCAGGCAGAAAAAATGTGTAAGGAATTGTGTAAAGGAATCAAAGGGAATCAGCCTCCTCTTCTCAGAGGGCTTTACCTACCAGCATTTCTTTAACTTTTGGAATATATGTGAAAAGCGATGAGCATTTGGAGGCAGGTTAAGCTGGGCTGGAAATGTGGTACCATTCCTCCACTGCCCATCCACCCCATGCTTTTCACAGACAGCAAGGGACCGAGCGGCTTATGAATCAGCTCACACTGCCAGCAAGACCTAACATCAATTCCCACCAGATTAATATGCTAAGGGGTGAACAGTAGCATCAGGAGGTGATTTAACAAATTATTCTCTTCTCTTGGCTGGCAAGATGAGAAAAACAGGAGGTCAGAGGGGTTCCTGTTTCTTCTGATCCCATGGTACTCCCTGCTGAGATCAGAACTCCAAGTCTCCAGGTGGTGCTCCAAGATTTAGGCAACATCTTCTCTGCTGTTCACAGGAGTTGTGGTCAATGGCCAGCTCGTTGGGGCCAAGAAAACAGAGAATAAGAAACTCAACACATACTTTGGCAAAATCGGTTTTTATTTCAAAAACAAAGGCCTGAAAGTGGAGATCACCACAGAAACAATAACGCTGAAAGACGGATCCTACGGCATCACGCTGACCTGGTCTGACACGGGGCACATCATTCGTAAACAGTAAGTTGCTGAGCATTTGTTTTCTGCTCTGTGGAAACCATTTGCAACACAGCATTGGACCGACCCCGCTATGGGTGGGATCCAGGTCACGGGCTACACGTGAATCTTAGCTAGATCTCTGAGCTCTCGTTACAGTTAATGAAATTAGGCAGTAGGGCCCAGAGAGCGATTCAGTTGATCAGACACAAGTAGAAAGAGCTGAATTCCTCCCCCTACTGCTGGCTGCATTAGCTAAGACCAGGATTCAGTTGCCTAAACACAAGCACCTAATGTTACTTGAGATACCTTCAGGGTTCCTGACACGACGGGAGACATGACTCGCAACATCCAGGAGACCTTCACCTGCAGATTAACAGCTACAGCCATGTTGGACACCCTACAGCACTAGACACCTGTTTAGGCAACAGGATCACTTCCAAAATCTCCATTCATTGCAGCAAGAGCTTAAATTTGTAGGGCAAGATTTGGTTTGCCTGAACACGGGCATGAAGTGTCCGTCCTATTAGGCACTGTCCTGCCAGACCTCTGGGTACCACTCCCAAGGCTGTGGGTTTCTGATGGATCCTCCGTCATACCTGCCAGCCCCGTGCGGTTGTTCTGGATGCCCGAGAGCATCTCAAGGAGCCTGAGAGCTTATTGTGAGCAGCTGAACGGAGTCCTTCCTTTGGTTCATCTCTGCCAGGCTTCTCATATCTGTGAAGAAAGAAAGCAACGTTACTATCACCGTGGGTGAGGAGATGTCCTTCATGGTTTTGCTGCACCGCGTGTGGAAGAAACACCCAGTTAACGTTGACTTCCTGGGAATCTACATTCCCCCTGAAAACCAGTTCTCTCCTGCAGCCCACGGGCTGATAGGTAAGGGCTGCGGGTCGGGCGGTGGGAACGGCGGGGCACTAGGAAGGGTTTTTGCTAGATCTTTGAGTGGGTTAGCTGGTGTCAGTGTCTTGATGGGGAAGGTGTGAAAATTATTCAAATAGAAAATGGGGGAGATTCCGGTAATGTCCTGGAAGCCCCAAGGACATTGCAGAACATCAGGGACCAGGAGATTATTCCTCGTCCCAGCTGGGGAGGGTGTTTTCAAAACAGGCCTGACTGGACTTGGTGACACTGCGATGGGGCTTTCCCGGCCTGGCTCATCTGCTGCGGATTGAAACTAAAAAGACTGAAACAAACCCCTCAAACCTTCTTTCTGAGAAGACTTCTGTGCAAACGGTTGTGATTCAGCTCTGCCTTGAATGACAGCCCTTATCTGGCAATGGTAGAAAGCAAAAGCAAGGGCTCAGTTCATAGGGAAAATCAGCCCTCCGAGCCCTGGGCCCACCCAAGGCTCCTTTTAAGTTGTGGGAATCCTGAGCAGCAGAGGTTGTTTTCCCAAATACTCTTCGGAGCTCCAGTCTGCTTCGGTACGAGAGGTTTGCTGGCTCAGAAGCAGAGCTTTTTACCCTCCCAGTGTGGGTGATCCGACAGCGCTGGAGACACGCTGCCCTGTGATCCGTGCAGAAGGGGCTTGCCTGCTGCAGCTAGTTTGATTTTCTAAAAGTGCCCGGCAGCAGCTTACAGGAGAGCCTCAAAGGTTAGGACACGCCGAGAGCTTTAAACCTCTCTTTGATCAGGTCAGTTTACCTCTGAACCAGAAGTGTATATCCACCACCAAAGACCTGGGCAAGCTCCAGAGAAACCACAAGCCACCATGGAAGTGAAAGGCAACAAGCTCACTGTTACCAGGTAAGAACAACGTGCTTTACTGCCCTCTTTCTAAATCTGATTGCTTTTTAATGACGTCAATGACTGCAGGCTTATTAACGCTCAAGGATCTCGGGGAAAAAAAATCCCTCTCTTTGCCCTCTGCTGATAATCTGGTTTTAACAGTTGGTAAAACAGCTGGGACAAGTTGGGTTCTTTTGGATTTGCGCATGAACAGTTCTGTCCGTGTAGCTGCCCAGCATCCGACAGGCCGTGTAAAACTGCCTGGGACCCCCACAAAAGGGCCCACGAGGTCACAGAACCGTAAAATCCATTGCATTTTGTGGTGGTTTCCACTCTCTGCTGGTGGAGGACACACATCTCACCGCTTTGGCAGAGCAGCGCCACGAACGAGCAGGATTATCCATGTCTTCTTGTCTCCTTGCCATGCCGTGACCTTCATTTTGGGTGGCCTCTTCCTCACAGGGGATTGCAGAAGGACTACAGGATGGAGCGCGTGCTTGGGACCGACGTGCAGTGCTGGTTTGTGCACAACAGCGGGAAAGGTTTCATAGACGGCCACTACAAAGATTACCTCGTCCCCCACCTGTACAGCTTTCTGAAGAAACCCTGAATGCTCCCCACACAAAACCGGTTTCTTACCAAAAAAAAAAATTCTTATTTGCTCCTTCACGCCCCAACAACTCTTCCGAACAGTAGCTGTCAGTCTATCAAGCCAGATCGACCGAAGGTGACTTCACCACCGTTCGCTTTATAAATGATCAGTGTTTCAAAGCAATGTAACTCCCTTTTCTGTTAAAAAATGAAATCTGTAATAAAGTGACGTGCTGGGTTGTGGTAGGTGTCTTGCACTTCTGTGCCTGATTGAGTGGATATTAAACCCCATTAAACATTTCAACTGTTTTGTAATATGTATTTCACAGTAAACGCCTAACAGCATTGTGGCTGCTGCAGCGTGGGTAACAGACGTGACCAGATTCAATACTTTTTAACTTTTGTTTTTTCAGACTGTTGGCAAAATATAAGTTCATGCACTGCTGGACTGGGCAGAAAGCAATGGGGTTTTTAAGCCTGGCCAGGAGGATGGGCATTAGATGTAAGGGAAATCCAAGAGAAAAGGAACACGGGCTCTGGAATGGGTATCGCGAGGAGTCTCCAGTCTTTAAGGATGGGTTAACCAATGGTGAGGAATGTCCTTGAAATAGCTGATGCTGCCATATTGCAGGAAAATGAATTAGGCGAGTCTGAGAGATCCTCCAGCCTATTTTTTTTGTGAAAATTTCAACGTCACAGTGGAGCTCACACCCAGATATAAATCCGGGATAGCAGGAAAAATTCAGACTTCACAGAATTCACCATCAGTACTAAAAACTTCCCATCCAGTGGGATCAGCTCCCAAAAGATGCCTTACTCTTCAAGAGTATTCAGCAATGAATGAGAACAGTAGCAAAGCAAGTATACACGTGTATGTACCTAGAGCCAGATTTAAAACTCTGCTTTCAGGCAACACTAGAAAAAAAACGTTGGCCAGATTCTTCTCGGCGGCCTTAATCTAGGAAGGGGACTCGTGTCATCTACTTGCCATTCTGAACTTTAGTTTCCTTCTCTTAGGAACGAAAGGCTGCTACATGACCTTTCTTGCAGCCATGGTGTCAGGAGTGAGAGGACTGATGTGTTTTAACTGTCTCTTCAAAGTAACTCTCAGAAGCGTGAGCAACTTCCCTACAACCACTCACTGCTGCTTTGAACTCCTTTATTAGCTTTGGCCTCCCCACCCTCCTGCAGCAGGGAGTTCCCCAGTTTAACTAGGCCCTGCGGGGGGAAGAAAAACCTGTCAAGTGCATTTTTAAATCCCCAAATCAGTAATTCCTGTCTCCTAGCTTGTATGTGACTACAAGCTGTGAATAATCATTCCCTGTTCATCTCCACAGAATTCGTAACTTAACGCATCTCTTATATTCACTTTAACTTTTCAGGCTCCATAATTTTACGTGTAATTATTTTCAGTGATACAGTAGCGGTTCTGTTCTGTCACTTATCCTCATTACTCTCCTACGTACCTCTTCTCACTCGGTACCTGTTCTTTGAGAACGGGCGGAGCTGTTCACACAATCCAGGTTGCACAAAGAGCCTGAATTTACAGACAAGTGTGTCTTCTGCCTCCAGTTCCCTTCCTCACAATTCTCCATTCTTTAGACACTGCATTACTGCTCGACTCTGCCTTGCATTTATGTCCGGGATCCCTGGAAGCCGGTTGATGTCCTCTGTGAGGTTATTTCAGGCTACTCCAGACAGCGGCTGTTTCACTAAAACTCTGCAGTCTTTCAGTTTTCCTGCAGGGGTCCCCTGGAAACCACAAATCAACAAGACAGTGAACCTCTGAGGCAAGGAAAGGGACAAGGAACTACGAGTTTTGCCTCTAGCGACCTTGAACTTTTAAACTGCAACGTAACTGATGTCCTTGCATCAGGACAGCAACCCTCAGCTGAGAGCTCCTCTGAAGGGCATGGGGGCTATCGTTTTTCTTTCCGTCAGGTTCCAGGGACGCACAGCCTCGCCGGGGGCAGGCGGGACCATCAGCTGATGGTTTGTGTTTTGCCTGGGATGAGTTGCATCTTTCTTTTACACAAATGAGGCCGTGCGCCGGCTGGGCACTTCGCTGTGCTCTTTGGTGGATACAAACCAACAGACGCGTCACGCGTTCAAAAGGCTGGTAAGAAATACACTGCCCTAAGAAAGGTTTATGTTTATTCCTGAACTGCCGTAGAAATTAAACATCGTACAAAATGTGACATTTTTAAAAAAAATAAAAAAGTAAAGTTACAGCATGCAGCATGAGTGATGTTACTCATGTAGCAGAGCAACAACGGAAGCACGAACAAAGGAAAAGGCTCTGGAAAACCCAAACAGCAATCACCAGTTCGTATCTGCACACACCTGGGCTGGCATCCTACACACCCCACAAGTAACATCCATCTTGGAGTCCATATGAAGATAAATCGCATATTAGTATTATTAGGAACTCTGACAAACAAGATGACAGAGGAGAGTTGACTTGCATTCTACTATCACCGATGTGCTAACCAAAAAATAAGTTGGTGACAGCACTTAATAAACCAGACCATTCTGACAACATCCAGGAAAATAATCCCCTGCAGCACTGTTACCTTCCTGCTATTCTCTTAATCCCTTCCCTTGTTCCTGCAGCCCGAACTCAATTTTGGCTGCAGATTGAGAAGTGTGTTGTTTAAACTCCACTGGCTCCGACACACGCTGCCTGCCTCAAGCAGCTATTTGTAGGTAATTCTCTCTCTTACGGAACTGCTAACATTCATCAGTAAAGAAAATACTCCAGCTTGCAGCTCTCTGCTATATTTTACAAAAGGGAATTGAACCAAATATTATAACTTTGATACAGAATCAGATGAAACATTTCCACTGATAAGATTTCCACAAACATATAACAAATCCATAGTGATCTTTAAATAAATCCAGTTTGCTTCTGGTTAATTTCTATATACATTATAAATACATACACACACAATTAAAACCCTGACATGGTAGAGTCTTGTGTCTGCCTGCAAGATGCCAGAAAGATGTTTTTGGGAACCAAAATCTTCTCTGATCCACGATTAGCGCCTCAGGCGAGCTTGGAAATGTCTTCATACTGGATATCTTCAACTCGGCGTCCTTTTAAAGGTCCCTGGAGAATAACGTAGTGTAAGAAATAAGATCAAAATATAAACTTGGTTTTTTGTTCAATTCCCAATAGGGAGCTTAAAGTAAGATAGCTAAAGGGGCTGTACGAAATCTCGCCACATTTAGACATTTTTCAAGAAGCCCAACCAACGTGAATAGAACTGGAAATCACAGGCATTAGCGGTTTTACTCACTGCACAGAGTAAAAGCACGACGACTACTTTTCTGTTGAAGTGCTCTGTCCAAAAGCCACGTATAACCGCACGCTGGAGGCTGTGCAGGGGATGCACAGCAGAACGCATCCAAGCTGCAGGTTTGGGATTTGCTCACGACACAATGTTTTCAGTTTCATTATTTTCAACCTGACCAGAGAACGTGACAGGGCCTCAACACCTTCCCAGAAATCTTTTCACTTTCAGGACACTTTTTGTGTTAGTTAAAGTCCTTGCAATTTTGGGGCAAACATAAGCAGCTGTTTTGACTTAATTCACTGTGAACTTACAAGTAGTGAAAGATTTAATTTTGAATACAAACTTCTTTATATATAAAAATCCTGGTCACCCTACAATTAATAAGAAAATTCTCACAGACTTCACTGGTTTCCAGGAGTAATTTCACTTATTTTTAATCTACAGACTCAGAGTTCATGCAGGAAGGGGAAGTCTTAACACCTACAACCATCAGAACTAGAGGAAAAACTACCCTTGCTTTCCAAGGCCAACGTTATCATGATCCTTAGCTCCAACCAAAGCCCCTTCCATGGTTAGCGCATCTGCACAGTCTTTTCTCAAGCAAATTCTCCAGAATCCAACACGGGCTGAGTTTCTGCAGCCCTTCCTTGAACGGGATCCTAACAGGGTCTCTCTCCTGCAAGCTGTGTTTAAGAAATGTGACTTTGAGCCAATATCCCCTCTGCTGTATCAATGAGTTTAAAGATTGCTTTTGCAGAGGAGAACAAAGTAGCCAGGCAGATATGATGACATGGCCTGATTTTAGCCCAGAGAAAGGTGATACATAAAAAAAAAAAAAACCAACAAACAAACCCAAAACCAAAAAATCAACCATAATCATTAACCACGAACAAGACAACAAATAAGCACATAAAGCTCCACGTTCAGTCTGGAAAAGGCAGGAGAAAATTCACCTCCTTGCATATTTCACATTTTTTACCTTCCCACAAAATAGTACAACAACAGCCACATTCAAAATAAACATACAAAATATTTTGCAAGTCTCTTTCAAGTTCAAGACTTGCTAAATTCAGCATGCTGGCATCTTTTTAAAGGCAAACAGCAGAGCATTAGTCTGCAATGGGGAATATGTGGCTGTTTTCCTACTGGTTGGGAATAGGCGGGGGGTGGCCACAGCATTTTGCACACTGTAAATCCCACCCGTAAGACAGGATTAATGACACTATCTTTCTTTGTGAAAGCTCTCCAATGTACAGATAAAAAGCGCTCTACGCAAATGAGATCTTGCAGCGTTTGATACTTACAGAGTCAATGATTATCGTTGCTGAAAACCTCTTTTCATTGATAGATTCCAAGATGCCTTCATTTCCCCTGTAACCACCATTTAATACCATCACTTTCTTGCCTGAAATGAGATACAGGAAAACAGTTACACAACAGGGCTCTCAACTTCTTTTGATGGAGCTGTGCACTCACCAACACCATCAACCAGCTCTTCACCAGCTGCAGAAATGCAGACTGCATCAGGTCTGCTGAAAAAAACGTGAATCCCAAAATCTTATGCCCTGTTTCCCCCCTACACTGACATTGTTCTGCTCACCCGTTCCCTGAAATACTGGTCAGAGGCTACACACAAGTGTTAGTGTGTACCAGCCAAAGAAACACCAGTGAACCAAACAGGAGATGAGGTAAGCTTTGCCAAGTACCCACAGCTAGCTGAGGCATGACTTTGGAGGGAAGATACAGGATAAAGATGACCAAGGGCTCTGTAGGGCTCCCAGAGATGCTTCCTCGCAGCTGAAGGGAGATGCTTTTATCTCATCAAATGAACTGATTCCTAAAGCACTTCTGCCTTCTCAGAAAAGAATCTAATTGTTACAAGAAGGGACTGTGAAGACTCACAGCAGAAGCAACGTAATAATTCCCTAGAAAGTAACCAGAGGATATTTGGTAAACGATCAGAGTAGCTTACGAAATGCTGTCCCAAGAGCAAGATGGCTCTTGTTATGGTACTTTCAAGTGGATGAATTATAGTTTAAAAGAGCTGAAATATAAGTTTTGCAGTGACAGCTAAGCTGAAAAATGAACAAAACAGCTATACCTGGTGCAGGTATTACAGTTTCCAGATGCGTCTGGTCAAGCTTCAGTTTGTCTCCAGAATCAATCATCTTCACAACTGCTGTATATTTGTCAATCACTTCCTGTTGTGAAAGGCAGAGCCCAATCAGAAAAATAACAGAATTTTCTCTATATTTACATTTCAAAATTAACAAACTCAGGATCATGAGTCTGCACTTCTACATTTTCAGAAACAGCAAGGACTTCTGAGCTGTCCTAAAGGCATCCAGCTTTCACAGACTGCTGACTGGCCCCGCTCTGAAGTTAAGGCCAGATTAAAAGGGCTCCTCTTGAACATCAATGACTGGTCTAATTGACCACTCATTTTGTTGGCCTTGTCTGAAGGTTTTGTCAACCTTCGGGTTAGCTATCTTAGCTATTCTCTCAGAGATGGAGAGTAAATTAGAGGCTTCTTTCCCCCATGGGAGGCTAGGCTGGCTGGAAGCCACACAGTGACAACTGGGATACTACCTCTCAGTGAGATGAAACGTCACTGATCATCTTTGCGCCTACCGCAAACCATCTTCTACCTCTCATATTCAGAGCTCAATAGGAGACAGCCATTGAGACTCGTAAACCCTCCCAGATGCTTACCAAAACCAGCTGTGATTCTGAGCTCTATAGGCTCTTGTCCATCATCCAAAACGCACCTGGGTGTTCTCTTTGGCACTCTTGCCAGAGACTGTTGAGCCTTGGACTACCTAGTACAACATCACTTCATTGGCAGTGGCTAAAAGAAAGCACTTCCGAAGAACAGAGCAAGGCTTACAGCCTGAAGAGTTTGTAGGCAAATGAGATCTTGTTCAAAGGCAGCCTGCAGCTTAAATATCAGCGCAAAACTGACTAGTCTCAGATTAAAATGCAATTGCACTGCTTTTGGTCATACCACATTGACAAAGTGACTGTTCTCCAAGATGGATGCGTTAATAGGGACAAACTACACAGGACAAAACAGTGCTTAGGAAAGGATCACTGAGTAAATTACACTAAACCAATTCAGAGACTCACTCCCTGCCCAGAATAAGTCCCAATACAGTTAAGGTGACGCTTCAGTCCCTGTCGGTGTTGACTTAAGACTGAACAACTTGCACAATGAAACAAAACTTCATAAGTCATTCGATACCAGAAAAGCCTAGCCAATGCCACATGCTTCCAGTTGCACACTTTACCTTCACAACTGCCTTCTTCTTGTGGTACTTCTCTCCAAGCTTTTTTGTTACAATTTTTACAATGATTTCCTAGAAGATTTGAAAGGAGAAAAAAAGAATAAAATGCCAAAATATACAAACATCTACACAATCTAAACTAACCGCACATTCAGGTCGCTCTGACTCCAACCACAGACTGGGCAGCACAGCACAGGAAGCAACAATAGTAAAGACTCGGCTTTCAGGAATTTGTCTTTATCCTCAAATTATTGCCGCAAAATAGCACCTCTCAAGACCTTTTTTTTTTTGTTTTACAACTACAGTCACACTTGAATTCAGGATATAACGTGATGGCCCACAACAGGTCAAGGGCAGAACTTCTTGATCTAGAATTCTAGTCAAAAAGTAGAAGCTGAGGTGAGGTCTCTCAGCTCAAAGGCTGATGTTGACTTCTACATCTCTGTGCAAGTCAACTACTATGTAGAAAGAAGAGGGCTGTAAGTAATATCATGATTTAAACATGATCGGTAGAGACTCGCAGTACCAACTCTTTAATTAGAGAATTCCACCCCATCTGAGATCAGGCGTACAATGCTTCAGACTGCAGATCATGCTCAACCAGAAGAGTAATTCCTCCAGGATACTGTAATAGTTCACATTTGGCCGCTTGGAAAGTAAGAGTGAATTTAGTTTGGAATCTACTTTTGGATCTTTACACAAATCAATAGCGGCTTCAGAGGTGCAGAATTGGTTGTATTTGGTATAATAATAATAATAATTTTTAAGACACTTACAGGCTGCAACCAGTAGTCTCTTCGAGATGTTCTTTTCTTCTCCTCTTCAAGCTACAGAACAAAAACAAATAATCACCATTTACTTCCTCTTTTCATTGCAGCTTTCCATGCCTTTGAAAAGCTGAACCATTTCTCCAGGCCCACATCAAGTGGGGAATAAAAAAAAAACAAAAAAAAAACCTTAATAAGGGTAAGTCAGTGTGTGCTTGCTGCATAAAAATCAATCTGATGAGATCCAGAAATCCATGATAATATGATGGAGATTTACGTTCGGTTTTTGTCAAGTGTTTCTAGATATTTTCTCCTCTTCCAAAATCTGTATTCCTTTACTTCCAACATCTCAGTCGTCTGGGGAACAGGCACAGATGAGCAGCAGAAACCAGTTTTAATGGGGAAGTGAAATCATTTTGCCTGATAAGATATGAAAGTCTGAATTCCACATGAACTGAAGGTCTGAGGTCACTTCAAAGGGACGCCCTGGTAAAGTGGACATTGCCATAGGCACGGGGTTACAAAGACACAGATCCTGCATGATTATTACCTCCATAATCTCATCCAGTGCAGATTTCTTCTTTTTCTCTTTGGACTGACCAGAGCTATGAGCTGATTCTTTTCTTTTAACTGCCCCTTCCACCATCTTCAGTGCATTCGGTCCAAGGACACTGCTGGAAGAGTAAGATGGTGTTTTCACAGCAGACCTTACATTGTTTCCTCTATCAATGCATTGATATCGATGCATTCGAAGAACTGGTTGTGCAAAAAGGCCTGCTGATCTATTTAATTTCAGTTGTGCAAGTCACCTTCCAGACCCTGCATGCCTCCTTCTCTAGGACTGCATTTGGCAGCTAGAACTGAGCTCCTTGAGGTGTAAACTCCATGTCCACTGACGTTTGCTGCTAGCAGTCCAGCAGAATGAAAACAAGTTAACAATCAGTTCACAAGTGCAAAAGCAAAGAGTCATTCGGGGACTTGAGTTCAATGGAGAAGATAAAAGCAGGTCTGCAAATAAGATTTTCAAATTCAAAAGGACAAACCTGGGGCTTTAGAGAAGCCACCTGGACAGAGCAACTCTCAAACATGGTAGACATCTAGAACTCCTTCCAGACAGAGATACTTAACCTATCCAGCAATGGGAGAAAACACATGGGAATCTGTAGAAAAGGGCTCCACACCCAGCAAATAAACACCATTTTCACAATCATATTCAAAATAGGCAGCCTATGAATTATGAAAGAAAAGAACAATCAGCACAAAACGGTACATCTCAGGGATCAGGGAACATCTGAGTAAAGTGAGAACTGCCTAAAGGCACCCTGAGTTAAGCCATTTTTATAAAAGACATTTGAATGCCATAAAAAAATTCAGGTGTTCTCTCATCCAGAAAGATGAAGAAGGTGGCTGTGAGGTGGACAGTAAGGTAATATTAATATGGCCTTACAACAAATCGCATGTTCTGCTGGTGGTGAGGGTGTTGGATATACTAGCAAAGGGAAGATACGTAAAGGGAATGAACACACAGAAATGGCAGCAGAAGCAAAATTGAGGGAAAAATTGTATTTCAGATGAAGTCTGGATAATCTCCATAGCAGAGTTCTAGAAGAAATAGCACATTAAATCACAAATCAAATAGCAAGTACTTAAAATAACATCTCATAAAGAGTAACATACAATTAAAATGTAACAACTGCAGTGCCTGTATTTAAGAAGGAAAACGTATCTAGCTGTGAGGTTACTAAGGGATTCCTGGGTATCAATAGTAAAACGAACCTATTTAACATATTCATTAAGGACCCTGGGACAAAGAGTGAGAGACCACCAACACTGTTTGGGTGCATCATCAATATGGAGGACACAAGAAAGAAACGGACACTAGAAGGGACTTGTTTATCTTGAAAACCATGTTTTAAAAACCACAAAATTCAACAGCACATTATGCAAGCTCACATACTTTGGAAAAGGTTGCTCTGATTATCTTCTATCTACTGGGAGCTGTTTAAGAACAACAAAAGCAGAAAGGGGTCTGGCTATAATCACAGATGACAGCTACCTGTGTGGACCAGTCATGAAAGAGCCAAATGCAGTCCTAGGAAGCATCAGGACAGAGAAGCATTAGTGCCTTGTGTAAGCCATGGCGATGTTTCATTTGCAGCATGCACAAATTTGATCAGCTCCCCTGTTCAAGATTAGCTGAAGCTGGAATAAGGACAAGGCAGGGATATTCAGCGGATCAGGGGAATGGGGAGATGAGGCCAGCACCGTGCAGGCCTGCTTGTACAGCACAGTGAAGCCTGAGGGGCTAAAACTGTTCTCTACGTTGTCTGAGAAAGCAAACACCAGGGAGAAAAAGAACTATTTATGTTAAACGCCCATACCAACTGGTATAAACTGGCCATGACTACATTTACCTGGGTAATTACAGACAAGGTCCTAACCATCAGAGCAAACAGGTTTTGAAGGATCTTCCCTTGGGATTATAGGGCTGGGGAGACCCTAGCTGTGTACAATGGAGGCTGATCAGTGTGCGGACAGGACTGTACACTGGTACACTTGCAGTACTGCAGACAGGAGTCAGTGACTTTGATAATAGTTTCTGCTCATTGCTTAGTTAGAAGTAATTCTAATCTTACTTGTCCACTGAGTGAGTTAAGCAGGGATTTGAGGATGTAAGTTCTTGAGGGAAAAAAGTAAGCCCAGGGCTCCCAGCTTGCTCAAGGGCAGTCAGCATCAGAAGCCATGCCCGCAGCGGCAGTGGTGACTCCCAGCTTCGTGTCAGCCACACGGACGCTCAAGGGAAGGCACACCTCCCCTTCTCAGCAAGGCTCCAACTCCATCTCTGTACCCAACGACCAGTATCCCCGTGCCCTCGAAACTCTACCATCCACTACCTACGATCTCCTGGTCCTATTTCTGCACCCTGCTCAGGAAATACAAGCGCCAGGTTTCTGTAGCTTGTGCTGTGAGCATAGGTGGGAAGCCAGGAAGTCCTACCGCACGCTGCGCTGGGGTACTGGACATCAGGTTGAACTGAACTGATCCTCAGTAACAGCCAACAGCTGCAGAACACACCTTTACACTGACACAGGGATGCAGTTTTCATATACAACTCTGAAGTGATTCCTGTATCACCAGTGACACGTAAACCACTGTCTGGTCACTTTACTATGAAGTGGGTATCCTAACTTTGCTTCTACATTACCATTACAAAGTTTACAGACAAGTATCTCTCATATGCTATGAAAAAAATTAGACTACTTGATACATGATTTCACATTCAGCCAAATTTCAGCAAGCGCCTTAACTATTCCTCACTGAAACTATTCAAGTGGGTGTCTGAATTAAGTTTCAGACTCATCTTAAGCACAACTCAATGCTTAGGGATACTTTACAAATTTTCCTCAAAGCCTGAAATCTGTATCTATTATTGCAAAGAACTACTTTATTGTCTCATTTTCTACCTGGCATATCTCCCATCAGATACCTTATCTAAGAGCTGAGCTTGTGATGAGAGGAAAGCTTTCGTTTTACTTGCAATACATTTAATTACAATATTGCCTCACATGAAAAGATGTACTGCTCATCAAACAGTTTCACAGACTGCTATAACTCAGTATTGTTTGCATTATTGATCCCTTTTGTCCTGCGCTGCTCGTGGTTATATGATGACAATTAAATTAATGAGCTTTAGAAAGACTGACATCAGGTAGATTCAGCTTCTTAAATGATGATCAGAGAAAGTATTACCTCCAATTAGAGAAGGCAAGCAACCCTTGTAGGAACCAAAATTAACAAGTCATGAATACCCATTCACAGACGGCAGCTGGGACTAGATGGCATTCACTTCAAATGCTTTGACTGGATCCCTCATCCACCCTTTCACATACCGGTATCTTCTCAGAGGAACCTCCAACTGCCTGTTACTTTAGGGGCACCTGCCATGAACCATAGTGAATTCAGGAAGGCTCCTCACAGCACACATTTAAGATACACCCATTCATCCATTTTTAAATACAAAAGGAACCATGAAGTCACCTAGTATCCCCTCCTGAATAACATGACAGGATGAGATATTAGACTCCAAATATTTCAGGACAAGATATATCTTCCTGCCCATGCAAATATCATTGTCATACAAGTGCTTTGCAACAGTAAGGGTTGCCCTTGAATTCTTTTCTCACCTTGTTTTAGAAGATGCTGCTATTGAAGTACTTGCTCCTTTGTTTAAATTAAATGTAACTAAAAAATAAAAAGACATTACTCTATTTCTATCTTTAAAAATAACTGCATTGAAGGATGTTACAATTTTTAAAATCTGCAGATGGAAAAGATCATAAACTTGAAAATATTTACTAATCTATGTTTTGGTTCAGCTTTTAAAATAAATTACTTTAAACTTTATAAGAAAGAATACTCTGTATTTCCATATTCCAGCGCTCTTTATAACTGATCTCAAAGCACTTTATGAAGCACCGAACAAGCCTCAGTGCTCATCTCGTTTTAATCACAAAATCAGTTTCAGTAGGTTCTAGAAAATTACATATATCAAAATCTGGTTACCTTTTTCTTCTTCATTTTCTCTGTTCAGTTCAGTATAGACTGGCTTTTCCTGCCAAAAGAACAGAAAACTCGTTTCAAGAGTCAAACAGAAAACCGAGCCAAGATATCATTTTTTGGTGATCATTGATTAGCTCAGTTTTACAGACTGCTGTGAGATTATTACAAGTAACTATAATATTCAACCTGGCTTGATTCATAGAAGATTACAAATTGAAAACATTATCTCATTACAGGCTCCTGTGCAAAATTCTCTAATTAACACTCTCTACAGAGGTGCTGTCTAAACTTGCTTGATTCCAGCATGAAAGGAAAGTGGCCTTACTGTAGCAGTTTTCTCTATTTGAACCAGCATGATTAGACTGGTTTCTGGACAGACTGATAACCCAAAGAAGGAAATTCTGGAATCTTTCCAAATTTTTAGCACCGAAGGCTCAGATCGTTTAAATTTCAATTAGTTTTAAATTAAGAAAAAGATAATTGTTTACAACAGCATTTAAATGTACCTATCAATACCCAGGATCAAATGGGAGGTTCCAGTCCCAGGCAACAACATGTATGGAAGTCATGGAATGATGCCAAATAAACAGATCCCAAATACCACACCAGCACTACTACCACACCCCCTGTTTATTTCAGCCTCCCCACTGTACAAGGTACTTGTTATTTGCAGCCCTAAAAGTTGCGAAATACCATAAATGAAGACATGTCATGCTGGTTACTGTATTGTTTGCTCCCCCCTCCTAAATTCAAGAGTGATTTTTAAATCATTGATCACTTGAAGAGCAGTAATTATTATTCCTTTAGTTCTAAAGCAAGCCAGGTACAAAGCAACTCCCAATTATTCCTCCAGAGTAGGTTACAACCTATAATAACTGTATAGTAGAAAACTCAGAACATAAGTGAACTAATGTGGTGATTCAAGTATGGACAAAGACAGCCTAAATCAAAGCCTGAAATGGCCAGGATCAGACACTAGGGCCACAAGATACTATTCCTGTAGATTTCAAAATCACATCAAATCTAAAAGGAGCTGAAACCTCTGCTTTCTTTTATTTATTTACTTTTTGAAACTGTGATTCCGTAGAGGACCCGCACGTTCATCAGCTGTAAAAACCACCAGCAAGTTGGTTAGTCAAGGAAATGTAACAAGCTGCAGTTTCAACCGAAACAAGTTAGTTAAGGCTGATAGCAGAAGTATCTGGGAGAAGACTATTCCTTGTGGCTTGGAAAAGAACAGCAACGCAGCCAAATATGTCCACTGTTCCCCAGTTTGAACCGGTGATGAGCTTGTAACCTAAACGTGAAGCTTACTTATCACCTTGTAACTGATTGCAAAGGAAATACCAGCGCAAGGATCCCAGCAGCATCAAATTCACCATTAACTTAACCAAGAGGAGTTTTGAGCTGAAGGTTGACATACAGTGCAATTTTCCTCACCAGTTCTTTCCCCTCCAAACCTCTTCTAACTTGTTGTTCAATGAATTTAGCAGTTTTTTCTTCATCATCAAGGTCCTGTTTCTTCTTCCTCTCTTGTTCTTGTTGCCTGCGAATAGTCTCTGGATCCCTATCAATATATTGAATATACCAGCCTTTTGGAGTCTCATCAACCTTGCAAAGACCTACAAAGTCAATGCAAGATAAAGTAAGATTAATACTCACAAAAGCAAGCCAGGGACAAAGAAAATATCATTTTCACCGTCCATGTTCACTATAACAATGCAGATACTTTACCAGAGACAACGTACCCCTTACTGGCCTGGTAAAATTGATTTTGAATTATCTTTAGTGTCTGTTTCTGCCCTTCAGCTAACCGATTCTATCCGGAAATATGCCAGAGTACATAATAAAGTGGAATGTTTTATAATACTTCCCTTATTGAAGCAAATGTTTCCTTCCCACTGTTTTAATAAGGAAGAAAACAGAAATCTAACATATGTAAACAATACACGCTAACAGCATCACACTAAAGGAAATTTTACCATGCTATGCTATTGTTACTAACTCTCGCTAGAGCGACTTTTCAAACACTGTATGACTCATGAACGTATCCTGTAGGACACAGGCAATCGGAGCCAAAGTAAACCTTCTGTCGTACCACGGTGCCATTTAATCTCTCTTCCTCCCACTGAACACAAAACTGCAGACCTCAAGCTTTAACCCTTTCACCAGGCCAGGAATGAAAACAACTACTCGCTTCTCGTCACCTTAAATACGGAAGGATTCTGTAGTCATAAGAAATGTTCTATCGTAGTTTTTAAGTTTTAAATGGCAACTGTTGGAAGTTGATTTAGAATTTAGCAATACCTCCAGTAAATACAGACCAACAGATGAAACAAGGAAAGGCTCATGATTGACGCATTTATCCCAGACTTCTGACATTTTTCATAAGCAAATTCCTAATGGTTAGCACAGAAATATGTTTGGACATCAGTTAATATATATACAGGAGGGGAGGGGAAGAAAGAAAAAGGAAATGGGAGAACTAACATAGAAGTTTACTGATGACTTATCAGCAATGCAATTACCCAATAATTGTAAAACTTCCCATCCCTGAGCAACTACATTTACCTTCTCTCCCCAGCCATTTAGTAAAATCAGTCAGTGTCTCCCACTGTGTGGCATTCATGTGGATGTGTTCTCGATGACTGATATATTCATTGTACACAATATTATTGTGGACTCTCTTTGTTCCTGAAATACAGAATTATTATTATTATTATTAAACAGAAATATGGGACCTAGGAGAAAGCAACCAAAACTTCTTGCACGGAACTAATAAAAGACATTAAAAACAAACAAACAAGCAAATAAACAGTAAAATATTTACCAAATCGCCTCCTGAGCAGTTCTAGGAAATCATTTCGGAACTCCCTCAGGGGAAAAAAATAAAGTATTTTAGTAAAACTTTAATGATTACAAAGCAATTTTCTATTGTCATTACAATTAAATATGTGCAGTATAAAAATGCATACTCTTCTGAACTAAGCATAATGAAATTCAGACACTCATTTCCCTTTTGCAGTAACATAGCATTAAATGCAGTATTTATGCAAAGAAAAAGAGTATAGTACCTGCACATACAAGTTAAATCTTCAAAAGGAAAATACCCTTTCTAAAAGCATAAAATGGAAAGAACGAAATCTAAACATTTCCTACTAATTGCTAGTATCTCATTACCAGGTATCTTCCCAGGTTGACTGACACAAAACACACGGCGGGACAAAGGGCAGCAGCGGCAGATGGAGTAGACTGATCCCTCATCTCACTGCTAATTCAAGGGCTTGAGTATAAAGCCTTGCTTCAGAAGCGTGCTGAAGACAGTTCCAGTCAACCCAGCTGTCATGTAGGTCAGCTGGACAAAGGACTGGGGGAAACTGTGGGACGTTAGTCACACCCCTGACTTGTTATCTCCCGGTAATGGTTCTTTTAGCTCTTTGTAACTCTGCCTGTGTGGCAGCCGCTTAGCTGGGGCAGAACAGGGACGGACTGTGTAACACAGAGCAACTTAAAATGGGACTCAGACACGGGATAAAACAGTCAAATTTAATTAAACATCATGGCTCCCTGAAACCTCTTACATGCATTCAACAGTGACATCGCCTAAACTTTCAAATGGCCGTTAAAAAAAGAGCTGACACTAAAACGTATCAGAATAAAGTGTTTTCAATGGGATGTGATTGGGCCTCAGAGGTATGGCTGTGCAGATCTGATACAGGAGTGAAGATCTGGGTAAGAACATATAGCAAACTTACTCAGAAAAGTAATCCATGAATTGCTGAGGATTTTCAGAAGCCAGCAGCAATTGCCTCTGGTGGGACTCAGACATGCAATGACATTTGAAGCCATTCTATCAAATAAAAACAAATACATTGTCTGTCTTTGTCTCAATTTGCAACACTTGCACAGCTGAAGAGCATTAAAAATAATGGTTTATAAGTTAAATTTCTTGGAGGCTCCACAGAAAACACGTGAACTCAGCCATAGCCTATACACGGTGGTTCCTCCTCCTCACCAGGCAAGCCAGAAACAAAACTCTTCCCGAGGCCAAGAGTCTTAAGACAAACTGTGAGAGGGGTTATGAGACAGGACATTCCAGCAGTCCTCTTCATCCCTTGTGCAACAGGAAGACGTGGCACCACCCAGGTCCACCCTGGACCCATCCAGGCGCTTGTGCGAGAGCACTGGAAATGTTTGCTGGCTCCCTGCCTGACCAACACTGACGCCAAATGTGTGTAAGGAGGGGATGGTGTCCTGGGAGCGCTCAAGCTACGGACTGTGATGGTACAGCCACCTCTGGCACAGGGTTGAAGCCATCAGAGCTCCCCAAAAAGCACCCAGACATAGGATGTTTGACCACACCCTTTTTTTGTCTAATACAATGCTCTTCCATCACAATATGATTAAATTTACAGCAAATTTCATTCCATGGGAGGCCTGTCCCCCCTTACAAAAAGATCTGGTTATAACGCAATGAATCTTTTTTGCTTGCAGTCGCTGGGAAGAGAAAGGGATTTGAGCTTCTTGGGTGAAAGGAAGAGGGGGGCAGAAACAGCTGAAGAATGAGACAATTAAGCATCCACGGGATGCTTTACTTCTCTAAGGCACATTAAAGAGGCTATTCATAGAGAATGGAAAACTAAAAGCACAGTTAGCCCAGGTGCAGGTACTTTTGGAGCACAACTGGTGGAAATCAGGAAGAGGACACTCACATCCCACAGGCATCTGCGTCCAAGTAAACAGACAAGTGAAAAGAAGAGGATGAAGCTTCAGGGAAAAGGCCTCTCTTCATAACAGGAGAAGGAGGGAAGAAACTGAGACAGAATCAGAAGGAAGAAATCCTCAGCACAGGAAAGACATGGACCTGTTGGAGCGGGGCCAGAGGAGGCCACAAAAATGATCAGAGGGATGGAGCACCTCTGCTGTGAGGAAAGGCTGAGAGAGTTGGGGTTGTTCAGCCTGGAGGAGAGAAGGCTGCAGGAAGACCTTTTTGCAGCCTTTTAGTACTTAAAGGGGGCCTACAAGAAAGATGGGGACAGACTTTAGCAGGGCCAATAGCAATAAGACAAGGGGTAATGGTTTTAAACTAAAAGAGGGTAGATTCAGACTAGATATAAGGAAGAAATTTTTTCCACTGAGGATGGTGAAACACTGGCAGAGGTTGCCCAGAGAGGTGGTAGATGCCCCATCCCTGGAAACATTCAAGGTCAGGTTGAACATGGCTCTGAGCAACCTGATCTGGTTGAAGACATCCCTGCTTATGGCAGGGGGGCTGGAATAGGTGACCTTTAAAGGTCCCTTCCAACCCAAACCATTCTGTGATTCTATGAAAAGAGACCTCACAGTGCTCCAGACATGCATCCCCTTGGCCTTGTCACTGCACCCACCCTGTCCTCAAGGGAAATCATGGCTACCCTCAGCTCCCCTCTGAGGCAGATGGAAGCCATCTAATTCTCAACCCCATCGACCTCTCAACCCCCTGCCCCTCTCCAGGGGGTCTGGGGCCACCCTGTGCTTCCCCTCACCTGGGGTTGATCAGTCACTCTGCAGGGGATTAAACATCCCCAAAGATGGATCAGGGCCAAGACGCTTTCTCCAGAGTGGATGAGGACTCCTCCCATGGGGGACTGGAGATCCCAATAGGATCGCCCCACCCCCAGCAACTGGGAACCCTCCAGGTCCCACCAATCTGCCCCCAAGGGGACTGTGGTCCATACAAGAGGGACTGGGGACCGCCAGAGAAGAATAAGGGCCTTCTCCAATGCTCCCCTAAATAGAGTCGGGGTCCCTGTGCTCCCAGCAAGTGAGGCCAGTACGCTCCCTAAATGATCGTACCCCACAGATGGGGATCAGAGCCCCCACAAGCAGACTGGGAACACTTAAAAGAGGAATTTGGGCCAGCCCTGTACCCCCAACAAGGGGACTGGGGAACCCACAAGAAGGTTATGAGACCACATACCCCCTAAGGCGATCGCAGTTCCCCACAAGAGGATTGGGGACCGCAACAAGGGCGACCGGAGCCCCCCCCATGTCCCCCTCAATGGCACCGGGGACGCTTCCAAGGGGGATCGGAGCCCCCAGAAGGGGACTGAGGACCCCAGCCGCGGGGATCTGGCGCCCCTGTGTATCCCCGAGAGCCGCCCCCCTCAACGGGACCGGGCTTCCCTACCAGCGGATCGGAGACCCCCGTGCCCCCTCACGGAGGATCGCCCGCCCTCCCGCCCTGAGAGATCGAGGCCCGCCGCCCCCGCCGGCCTCAGGCCCGGCCGCCGCCGGGGCGAGCTCACCTCATCGCGGCACTGCTTCTGGCACATCTGACAGTACCAGCGCAGCTTCTGCAGCCCTTTGGACTTGATGCGGTTGGCGATGGCCTTGGGGCTGAGGAAATCCGACTTCCCCATGGCGGCGACACCGACCCTCCACTACCCCCGTCCCGCTCCCGACCCCCGCCGGAAGTGACCTCCCGCCTCCCGGAAGCACTTCCCGCCCCCCGCCGGGCCCGGCTGCGCGCATGCGCGCTGCGGCGGCGCTGACCTTCAGCGGGGCTGTGGTGGAGGCGCCGCCATGTTCGCCCGGGGGGCCGCCGTCGCGCTTTACCAGCCGCAATGGTAACGGGCGGGGCTGCGGGCCGGGAAGGGGCCTGTGGGGACGGGGGGACGCGTCCCGGAGGTGGCGGCAAGCGGCGGGGCGGCCCCGCCGTTGGGGCCGGCCGCGGGGGGCTGAGGGGCCGCCGCTCCCCTCAGCCCCGCGGCGCCCAGGGGCGGCGGGGCCGCCGCCCGACCCAGCCCCTGAGGTGCTGTGGGCTGCGGTGTGGCTGGAGGAGCGGTGCCCGTGAGGCTGAGGGGAAGAGGTCTCCCGGGGGCATGGGGGGACGGGAGCTCGTACGGAAAGGACGGCCGGGGGGTGAATGGGCGAGGCAGGAGGGCTCAAAAGGAGAGCTTCGTAGGTGACAGGGCGTGCAAGGAGACTCTGCTCTTGTCAGGAAATGGTTTAGCCTCTTCTGCTTCGTTTTAATCATTTTTAAAAGAACAGCTGCGGTTTTTGAAAGTTGTACCCTTCTGATGCCTTGTTGTCTGGCCCTCGTTTGCATCGTGCCATTATCCGAGGCAATGGATTAAGTGATCGAGGAGAGGTGGGGAAGGATGGAAGGTATGCATACAAGGCTTGGTTTAGAGTGGCTTGTCCCTGCCACACAGATTCTTTTTAAGGAACAAAATTGTCACCCCTCTGAAAGGGATGTGCCCTTGATGGGTGTCGGTTTGCTGGAGAGCTGGTGAACTATCCTCATTTCTTCTGCATTCATTTTCAGGGGCCAAGTCAGGAATATGGCAACTCTGAAAGACAGTAAGTACTGCTTTTGTTTGCCTTTGAGAGAGGGGAAGTGTTGCAGGAAAACCATATGTTAAGATATAATTTTGGTTGGCCTCTGTCGGATAAACTAATTGTGATACACTGCAACATTGACGCATGAGCTTTTAGCACTTGTTATGTGAAACAAGTGTCCTTCGGAAAAGGCATTGCTTAAAATGTTTTCAGCGTTAATTTAGATGTCATCTCAGCAAACCAATATAGTTTTACTCAAACGTATTTTAAAAATAACTTTATCATGTGTGCTAAAACAGATTTTTGCTCACCTTTAAGAATGAATTTATTTTCTGTTATGTTTATTTCCCTGGGTATTTATTCAACGTTGGGGGAAAAAAGGTTGACTGAATGGCTTCACTTTGATAATGCTTCTTTAAGCCGTTCCTTGGAGGTTCTTATAGAGGGATATTGCCTTGGAATTGTGCTTGTCTATAGGCCACCTGTTTTGTTTTCTTTTTGCATCAGTGTTTTTATAAATCTCATTTTACCACAAACAAAACAGACCAGGAAGTTTATTCTGTCTCTTTATAGTATGGGGTCTTTTTGGTTGGTTTGTTTGCCCCCCTTGCCATCTAGGAAAAGGTGACAGTGTGTCTCAAATGATATATTTGTGAAACAGGTAGAAGTGGAAGGAAAGAGAATAGTAAATAGATCTTATGTTGGGCTAAATATTAAATGAATGTTATGTCTGGGGGGAAAGACATGCCCCTGGTAAAGATGCATTTGGGTTAGCCAGATGACTACTCTTACTGCTTTCTTACTGTAAGTACTAAGGGCATGTCTTTCATGAGGTTTATTTGTGCATTGTTTGTTTATTTATTTTGTTTCTTCTTTGAGGAACTTGGCAAGATATTTTTGGATGGTGGTTGCCAGCATTTTATTGCTTGTTTTTGATGTCATTATGCCCAGTACAGCCCATGACCTTCAACTATTAACCTTATAGTTACCAGGCGCTTGAAGTCCATCAAGAACATTCAGAAAATTACAAAGTCCATGAAGATGGTTTCTGCAGCAAAATATGCGAGAGCTGAGAGGGAGCTGAAGCCTGCTAGGGTCTATGGGACAGGAGCGCTGGGTGAGAGAAGACTCTTGCGCTGTGTGATGTGGGAATGGAAGAGGAAGGCTTTCATGGTGGTGATAAAATGCTTAGGCTTTTTTAACCTTTTGGTAGATTTTTTCCAAAAGAATTGATAACTCTAGGTCACTGTCACCTTGAGTATTCCTTATAAGTAATTTATGGGTAGCCATTTTTAAGAGTTCTAATGTGACATTCATTATGATTTCTGATTACTTTCTTTAACTATATGTGGCTGCATGGTTGTTTTTGTTAGTCGTAAAAGCACCCCAACTCGGAATTTCTGGCCTGCTTCTATCTGTTAATGGAATTGCGTCCTATCTCTGTAGCATCTACGGCTACTGCCAGACCTCCCTGTGAGCTCTTGGGCTGCGCGAGCTCCTGAGGCAGTGGGCTCGCACAGTGAACTTAACTAAGTAATGACACCGATTGTGTGATCGCCGGTGCAGAGATCTGGCTGGCTTTGAGTTGTTTCTTTGTCACCTCTGGTCAGATCACATGCAAACTTGAATGATTATGAGGGAGAGAAAATTAATCTGGCTGAGATTTGGAGCCCCTTTAGAAATAGTTTTAGTTAGAATAAGTCCAGGGTATTTTGATATGACCTATTTGCTTCCTGGCACCCTTGAAAAACTTACCCATCTTTTTTTTTTAGCTCTCTATGAGAAAGCAGAAATAAAGGCACCTGAGGACAAGAAGAAGCACCTCCTTATTGGTGTGTCCTCTGACCGAGGTCTGTGTGGTGCTATCCACACGTCTATTGCTAAAACCTTGAAGAACGAGATCACCAACCTCTCAAACGCAGGGAAAGAAGTTATGGTGGTTGGAGTAGGTGACAAGATCAGAAGCCTGCTTCAGAGGTAAAAAAGAGAAGGGTTTGGTGTGGTGCTTTTGTTTGTTTTCCACGGTAGGAATTTCAGGAGTGCTCAGAAAGCTGTGTGGCATCCAGAGGCAATTGCATTTAATGGAACTGTGCGAAATTCAAGCCCCTTTAAAAAAAAAAAATCTGCAAATATGCTAAAAGGGGTTTTGATCATCTGGACATTCATGGAACTGCTGCACAGCACTATTATATTTTTGAAATAAAGGTCTGAAAGCTAGCAACACTGGTGCTGTTGCACGTGCGTGTTTATCATTGAAGCTATCATAATAATTCAACTGAAAAAAAGCAAAATTTCTCTCAGACCCTAATTCAGTAAAATGCTTACTTCTGAACACTAGTAAGTTGCACTAGTAAGTAAGTCTTGCTGCCACGTAGTTGTATATTAGAGCATCCGCTTGGTTCTAACACAGAGTTGATGTCACTGCAGGACACATAGCAATTACTTCCTGCTGACATTCAAAGAAGTGGGACGGAGACCTCCGAGCTTTGGAGATGCTTCCATCATCGCCTCGGAGTTGTTGAACTCTGGGTATGAATTCGATGAAGGCTCTGTCATCTACAATCGGTTCAGGTAAGGTTAAACTGAAACTGCACTGGAAAAATATCGGGTAGAAGGCTTCAAAGAGCACGTTGGCCCGATGGAGTAATATGAAAACTGACTGTGAATGTTACGTTTACGTTATTGCTTGAGGAGGGAGTGCATTTTGTCACGTTTGAAGAGCCGTTGTTTTTTTTTATAATAGCTGTGGTCGGAATTCTCTTTTTACTTGTATAGTGGGTGCTGTTATATTTACAGTCAGCACTTCATTATATCCACCTGGTATCTGAGATCTCTTCATCAGTATTATCGCAGAACTTTGTGGAATTGGAAGGCCAGAAGTTGCCTATTCTACTTTGATTTTAAACAGTCAATTTAGTTGAACTGAAGCGAGCCTGTTACGCTGTTTTTATACAGGTCTGTCATCTCCTACAAGACCGATGAAAAACCGATCTTCTCCCTTGAAACAGTTGCTGGTTCTGGTAAGTAGGGAACTAGAGAAACAGTTATGTGAAGCGATAAATCACAGAAAAAGTACTCTGAACACGGGAATATGGTATTAAAACTCCGTATTATGCTGTTATGCTACACGTGTCACAAGTTTACCAGGTTGTTTTATCTTGGTGGTCCAAGGCTGACCTGTGAAGATGCTGTGGGGCAGGGAGGTTAAAAAGAAAGGTCATACTAATTTTGGTTTGAGATTCGCTCTCAAGCAAGAATTGTGCATATGCCAGACTCTGTCAGTTCGAGTGTTTTCAGCACCGAACGGCCTGGGCATTGAGGGACTTTGCACTACTCAGTAAAAATACCCCAGAATGCTTCTGCAACATCGTATGGGAAGATGAAACATAATACACCGATAATGTATTTGGCCTTGGTCAGAGTCTGACTTTCCTAGTATTAAACTGAATGAAAACACACAAAATACTTAATCTCTCTGCTACTTAAAATTTTGTTATGAAAGTACGCATAGTGCATAGAGAAAATCCCTCTGCACTGCCTTCAGTAGAGAAACAGGCTAGCCTAGTAGTTTTTCGCATGGCATTGTATTGTTTTGCTAGAAGTAGTATATCTTGGATTTCTCCATGTCTGCTCTTTCATATTTTACAGAAAGCCTAAGTATCTATGATGATATTGATGCTGATGTGCTGAGAAACTACCAGGAATTTACACTAGCAAATATTCTGTACTACTCCCTGAAAGAATCCACCACCAGCGAGCAGAGTGCTAGGATGACCGCTATGGACAACGCTAGCAAAAATGCGTGTAAGTCTACACAGTGGGCTTCCCAGGACTTCAGTAGTTTAGCGTGAAAATACTGACCTCCCTTTGTGTAATTCTTTGTTTCTAAAATTATAAGAAATGAGCTGGTTTCTCTCTTAATTCCATTTTGAGTCTGGTTTTTTTGAGCCAGTCCAACTGGGATTCTTTTCTGAACGCATGAACCTTACTTAGTCCTTGGAAAGAGGGATTGCTGTCAAGTATGTGAGAAACAAGACTAGGTAACTGGAAGTGAAATAACAGATTCTTTCATAAGAATATGAAATACTAAACTAGTCTTCTAATGGCCAAAAATTCTTTACGCTCTTCTCATGTGGCTGGTCTGAGGATTTCCAAAATTCTTATAAACCTGTATGTACTTGTGAGCCCGATGTAATTAGTACTGCACCAATTTAAAGGTGGGGAAACTGAAACAGTGGTTAAATACTTTACCACCTGTCATGCAACAAGCTGAGAACATACAAGTATTCCTGGAAGGTGTCCAAGCTGGGTGCAGAGCAGAGCGCACGCAGTTGGTGTTCGTGGGAGCCAGCTAACAGCTTGTAACGTGGCATGGCGATAAGACCTCGGTCCTAAGAAGGCAGTGTCGTGTAAAGGATACTGGCGACTGAGTGAAGCTGATGTGATATGCAGTTGGGCTACCTGGAACTGTAGGTTAGCGGCTCTCTGCTGACCGCCTTGCCTTGAGAGAAAGAGATGATACCTTCTGCGTTTAAAAAACAATCGAAAAAAATCAAAAAAATCTGGCTGCCTTTGCCAAACCAGCAGTAACTTGAAGGAAATGCCAATGTACTTAATTGACAGTGAAATCTAATTTAAAGGCAAATAATGCATGCTTGTGTTATGTTAAAGCAAACGATGTCATACCATGGTATTTACTAGTCTGTCAGCTGTTCTTCAGATGTTTAACTCTGATGCCTCAAGCCAAATTATCAAGTTTCTAGATTGTCTGCTAATAGTGTTATCTGTAGGGGGAAAAAATGAACGGTGCAGTAAGCCTCTTGATCGTTTGCGTGGATTTGCAAGACTATTTGGTATTCTGTTCACACAGCCTCTCTTTATCTGTATTGGAGTACTTATTATATGTTTAAAATCCAACCTTAATTTTTTCTAGCTGAGATGATTGACAAATTGACCTTGACGTTCAACCGTACCCGTCAAGCCGTCATTACCAAGGAGCTTATTGAGATCATCTCTGGTGCTGCTGCTCTGTGAGTACCTGTATAAACGTGAAACGGGAGTCGTTGCAAAGTCACGTAACGCTCGCACGTCCTGCTTCGGTCAGGTTACGGGGGAAGGTTAGGGCACGTAGGTCCTAAAACCGAAGGGAGGACAGCCCATGGCACGACCCCCAGGTTTTCAGCTTGCGCAGTTCTACTAACAAGCGTGACGTTTGGCAGTCTTTTTTTGGCCAGATAAAAGTTAAAAAGCTGGTAAAATAGATCTTTGGCCTCATCACACAGCCTTGCCTGAACAGGCAGTGGTTTTCCTCCTTTTTGGCTTTGAGTGGATTTCCCCCCTCCTCCCTTCCACCTGGGCTTCGCCTGCTCACACAGCCCGCTGGTGTCGGATGGGGGGGCAACTCCGGCGACCGAAATGCTTTTGGATAACTCAGCCTGTGGTGGTGGTCAGAAGCTGAGAGTTTGGGGGTGGGGTTGGAAGAAGGAGGGAATTTCCAGGGTCTGTTGATACTGAATGTGTATTTTACTTCAAGTTCAGTATTTTGCTTATTTCCCTGAGAAAGAAATTTTGTGAAAGTGTCTACTGCAGGTTACAAACATGTGGGCTTAGACCACAATGTGTAACTGCGTGTAGCTAGCGCGTATTACATCTAACAGCTAAAAATTTGCGCTGGACTCGGATGCAAATACATGCGTTAATATCCTGTGTGTTTACAAAATGCCTGGAATACGGAGGATATTGCAGTTACGTGCTGTATTGTGCTCCTCACAATACATCTGCGGTCATAAATACGTGCGTAGTTTTGCCTGAATTTGCATGAGTTGCTTCCTAACCTGCTTGTTCTGTTTTTTTCTCATAATACCATAACCAGGGATTAATCGGAAAAAGCGGTTCAGCCAAATCCAAGAGGTAAAGTTATGAAATAGAAACTAGATTGTGTTTTAAAATAAATTAACACAGACAATCTTGAAGTCAAATGAGGAAGTTGGAATTCAGTGGCGTTGGTCAAACTTCTCTTCCCAAAGAGCTGGGAAGCTGCCCATTCCTAGTGTGAATCTCTCTGAACACAAAGTTAAGCGCCAATAATTTAAAGCAAAATATGTCCGTGGCAGCGTATGTCCACATTTGACACGGTTTTCTGTCATTTTTTTGAACAGCTCTGGGTCATTGGACTCCCTTGCAGTTACTGTTTTAATTTTTTTCGTAGTGCCTTGACCTTATGCAACGGCTTAAAAATGTCTGTGTGTAAGACCCTGTACATGAAGAGGTTTCTGTAGCAATATAAGCGTATTGAAAATGTAAAACTTCAAGGCAAAATAGACTTAATAGAGAGTTTTTGGGGGGGACAGAGTAAGGAAGATGAATGAGCTGAAGTATTCAGATTGGAGGAGATAAAAGTTCGGTGTTTCTTTTTTTTTTTTTTTTTTTTTTAAAAAGAAGGGTTTTTAATTTGCTTCAATTTTCCTTACAGGTAAAGAAGAGCTCTTCTGAGCATGTGGTTTAACCTGCCTGTGTCTGTGTTAACAAGACTGCTCTGTTATTTTGTGAAGAAGTGGCAAAGCCCCAGAAATCTGTAAATTCTTACAATAAACCACCTACATGAAACAAATGCTCTTGGTGTCGAAATTTCTGGGTTTGACTTGGTTACTCTTTGAAACATAATTTTTTTTTCAAAGCTGTGCTCTACATTTTGTAATGTATCTGGCACGCAAAACACGTAAGCGGGGGTTTCTTTGAAGAGTGGAAGCGATTGCCGGTCTTCACCTTGGGTTTCCAAGTGTTGGTTTGTTACGTACGCGGTACCGTGTGCTGAAGGAGGAGACTGGCATACCACTGATCCTTGATCGCATTTGAATACCACATTACTGCTATTTCTAGATGTTCGTATTCTGAACTGATCTGGTTACGAGTCATTTCAGTGTTTATTTAGAATGCACGCTGGTTTTGTCATGGTCAGCGTGTGTCTATATATTTGCATGCTATAAAATACAGGAACACCGCAGTTCTCGGCCCTCGCTGGGCACAATGGAAATGTGAGAATGGATAAAACGTAAAAAAGAGTATAGCAAAAGCCTAGAAAAGAAATGGTGGTGGTGCAGCGTAACCACAGAAGTAGCAAGCTGTCGCTCTCGTTCTGGTAGACAAAACAAGGGCCTCGAAGGGCTCGGGAATGTACGGGATGGAAACGGGAAGAGGGTTTGCAGAAGAGACCTGAAGAGAATGGAAATGGCCTTGAGCTTCAAAGCCGTCGGAATGTGACAGAGGGACAGGCGTGCGCAGCCACCTGCTTGCTCAGGCTGCTGTTGGCTTGAGCTGGACCTAAGTCTAGGAACCTAGGTCTAGGAACCCCACAATCAAGTCCTGAGCTTGAGCTGATCTGTTTCCTCAGAGGCAACTTGTTGGCTTAACGAAGGGATGTGGTGATGCCCTGCAGCTTTGTGTGCGCGGGTAAGAAGGGAAGCGATATCGGGACCTGAGCTGAGATTTAGGGAAAACGAGACCACGTCGGAGCAGATCTGTTACGGATTTAGAAAACCCTTCGCGCGAGTTCTTTTAAGGAACTACAGTTCTAATGCTGCTGTTATTCACACAACTGGAGTGGCAGATGGGTTAGAACGGGTGAATTCAGGGAGTGCTAAAACGTGGGAAGACGAACCAGCCCCTGGATGTTGTGCGTACAAGTCCCTGATGTATTACGCCGCTCCTAGTTCACAACCTTGAGCCTCTAATTCTTTAAAGCATAATTTATTTATATTTAGAACCTCTTTTAAATCACACTTTGTCTTGTTTCCTTTTCTACCTAAGCGTGCAAAACACTGCTTTGAAACTACAAGCCTAAAACGACAGATTATAATTTACTCTGTTAAAGTTGAGAGTTAGCCCCATTGTTTAAACTTCCATTTTTTTTTTTTGAGGTAATCCTGACGATTTATGTTCCTCTCTTCCTCTGTAAATTTATCCATCCTCTCAGTTCTCTTCCATGCGAAATTACATCCCCGTTAAAGAATAACTTAGGCTACTGCTGGCTTTCTAATGCTAATTCCTGTCCCGGTGGCACGTGAACCAAGGTCTGTACCCATAGGGCCAAAGCTTTCCCACAACGTCCCAGTTTTCGTGGCTGCCTGGCCTGCTCTCACCGCCGTGCAGGGCAGAGCGCGCGGCCGCTGGGCTCAGCGGGGCAGGCAGCCACCCGTTGCCGTCACCCCCGATGAGAGGGATGACGTGGGTCACGCTGAGCACGGAAACGCTGGTCTGTTTGAAATGGTTGGCAAAGGGGAAACGGCCGCGTTGGCCCTGGGCGAGCTGCCTGGTTCGGCGGCCGTGTGCCACGCCAGCTGGGTCCATCAGGGACCCTCCTGCTGTCCCCAGCCCGTCTGACTGTTCCCGCTCCCCACGCGTGTCCCTTAATTCTTCTGATAAGCAAGGAAAGCCTTTCTGCAACCTCCAGCCTTCCCTTCTTCCCCCTTTCAAGACACAAAGGAGTATCCTGTACGCGGCCCAGGTCAGGTTGATGCAGCTAAGGAGTAGCATGTCCGCAGAGGGAAGTTCTTTCCAAGTCCTTGAATTCCATGTTCATAAAATCATAAAATAGTTTGTGTTGGAAGGGACCTTTAAAGGCCATCTAGTCCAAACCCCCTGCCGTAAACAGGGACATCTACAACCAGATCAGGTTGCTCAGAGCCCCGTCCAACCTGACCTTGAATGTTTCCAGCAATGGGGCATCTCCCACCTCTCTGGGCAACCTCTGCCAGTGTTTCACCACCCTCAGTGGAAAAAATTTCTTCCTTAGATCTAGTCTAAATCTACCTTCTTTTAGTTTAAAACCATGACCCCTTGTCCTGTCGCAACAGGGCCTATTAAAAGTCTGTCCCCATCTTTCTTGTAGGCCCCCTTTAAGTACTGAAAGGCCGCAATGAGGTCTCCCCACAGCCTTCTCTTCCCCAGGCTGAACAACCCCAGCTCTCTCAGCCTTTCCTCACAGCAGAGGTGCTCCATCCCTCTGATCGTTTTTGTGGCCTCCTCTGGCCCCGCTCCAACAGCTCCCTGTCCTTCCCGTGCTGAGGACCCCCGAGCTGGATGCAGGGCTCCAGGTGGGGTCTCCCCAGAGCAGAGCAGAGGGGCAGAATCCCCTCCCTCGCCCTGCTGGCCACGCTGCGGGGGATGCAGCCCAGGGTGCGGTTGGCTTTCTGGGCTGTGAGAGCACATTGCCGGCTCATGTCCAGCTTTTCATCCACCAGTACCCCCAAGTCCTTCTCCTCAGGGCTGCTCTCCACCTTCATCCCCCAGCCTGTGCTGATACCGGGGGTTGCCCCGACCCAGGTGCAGGACCCTGCACTTGTCCTTGTTGAACCCCATGAGGTTCACCCAGGCCCCCCTCTCCAGCCTGCCCAGGTCCCTCTGCATGGCATCCCGTCCCTCAGGCGTGTCGACTGCACCACTCAGCTTGGTGTCACCTGCAAACCTGCTGAGGGTGCACTCGATCTCACTGTCTGTGTCGTTGATGGAGATATTAAACAGCGCTGGCCCCAGTACGGACCCCTGAGGGACACCACTCGTCACTGTTCTCCATCTGGACATTGAGCTGTTGACCACTACCCTCTGGATGCGACCATCCAACCAATTCCTCATCCACTGAACAGTCCACCCGTCAAATCCGTATCTCTCCAATTTAGAGACAAGGATGCTGTGGGGGAGTGTGCCAAAACTGCACGTTAATTCCCTTGAGAACACTTGTGAAGTTTCAAAAAGGGGGCCTGTCCATTTGCAGCTTTCCAGAGCACTCAAAAAAATACGTTTCTAAGACAGGAAATGTGATGCCAGTTCAAAACTGCACAAAGTTTCTCCAGGGACTGAAGGGAGTGAGCAAAGATCCACCTGCCCTGACAAACGATGAGCTGCAGGACTTAGTCATGCGTCCAGCTCCCCTCTCCTCAGGGTGCAGACTTGAGATGTGACTGATACAAGAGACTGGGCTGTTTATTGAGTAATTAACACGCTACTAACCATCTAATAAATCAAAGAGCTAATTTGTGAACTAATTAACTTACAATAACAGACTGCTATTATTTACAATGCTGTCCTTCACGCTCCGATTAGTTACACACAATTACCAAGTTACAGTTTAGCACTTGTGGTATTGGTGTATACACAGCCACCACTGCCTAACAGCTCCGTTGCTCCTCGTTCTACCTCCCACACCACTCTGTAACCATTATTTTTGTTTCTGGATCCTCCTTTTTGCCACCACAGTTTCATCCTTTCCCTGCTTGCTTTTATCCCAAATAAACAACTCACCCATAAACATTTTTTCCTCATTGTTGCCAATTTTGCTACATCTGTTCCCAAAGTTGATGTTTCTACTGCCTAGGCAATCTTGGCCTTGTATGTAATTATTTATATACCTACCTACATATCGGTGACCTTGCAAGGTTCTGCTTTCTCAAAAGATCCCCCAAACTTCCCTTCGATTTGGCTCGTACTGGCTCTTAAATTTTTTTGTTGTTGTTGTTGTTGTTCCACCAGGTGCAAAAAACTGCAGCTGCAGAAGAGATTCACAAAAGTCTTCTTTTAATTAGGTCTGGAGGAATTACTGACATTAGAAAGGAGAGAAATGTAACAAATTAGCCTTTTTTTTTCTGCAAAGTAGAAATATCCCCTACAAGTCGTCTGGCATTAAAGTCAATTTTGTTTTAGTGTCTTAAATCAGGCTCCTTCCTGTGTCCTTAAGTCTCTTCACTGTCAAAGGATTTTCTCTGTTATACTAAAATGTCCTCTCCCTTTTCTCACATTCCCGTTCCTCACAGCACAGAACTAATCCTCCAACTCCCACCTGAGCGCAGGAGGTTGCTCCCAAGCAAACCTGACACGGTGTTGGCCATACGTGTGACACATATGACAACACACGTGGCGAGGCCGTACGGCTGTGGAGTGGGACCCGACAGCCCGAAACCGCCATCTCCAAACCAAAAAGTGACCAACTGACAGGATTAGCGTGAAGAGTAATTAAAGGGCTTCACTCAAGAGGGAAGATTTAATGGCAAGGTCTTGTCAGCAAACGTTTGACGTCTGTGGGGATGCGTTAGGTGGAGGGGAAACCCAGCGCCGGCTGACATCTGCCTCCTCCATCCAGCTGAAAAGGAAAAAGAAAAGAAAATCAAACAGGGCTTCGGATAAACTGTTTTGACCAAGAATTTTCAGCTTTTTTGGTAACACGTGGCGTTGTTGCTGGTTTAAATGATGCGCCCGGGTTCTGCTCCAGTGCCTCACGGGTACGGGCCCTGCTCGGCTGCTTCAGGCGAGGAAAGGGGGCAGCGGCGGTCCCTCGCCCCTGGGGAAGCCCAGCCCAGCCCAGGGCCCTCCGAAAGGCCGCCCGACACCAACTTTTCCTCACACCGCTGTAGGAAACTCCGATTTCGGGGTTTTTTGGGCGAACTCGAGCCGCTTCGCGCCAAGGCCCGCGCCGCCGCTCTGCCGACGGCCGAGCACTCGATGCGACGCGTCCCGCTCGATGCGCTCGGCGCTGGAACGGCGCGGCCTGACGCGGGCGGCGGGGAGGCGCGGCGCCAAGATGGCGGCGGCGGCGGGCTGTGCGTGAGCCTCCCTCGGCCCTCCCGGCCCAGGGCGGGCGGCGGGCCCGGGCGGCGCCGCGCCGAGCCGAGCCGGCATGTGCGAGACCTACTCGCGGTGGCTGTTGCGGGTGTCGGTGGCGCAGATTTGCCAGGCGTTGGGTTGGGACTCAGTGCAGGTTTCGGCCTGCGATCTCCTCACCGACGTGCTGCAGCGGTACCTGCAGGGGCTGGGCCGGGGCTGCCACCGCTACTGCGAGCTCTGTGAGTGCGGGCCGGGCCGGGGTCTGGGGGGCAGCGCTGTGGGGAGAGGGGCTGCGGCAAGGGACGTAGTCGTTGCCGCCTGGACGCGGTGCTGGGAAGCCGGCTGTGGGTGGCCCTGCTTGAGCAGGGGTCTGGACCAAGTGACCACCGTAAGTCCCTGCCGGCCTCGGCCGTTCTGTGAAGGGAGGGTGTGGAGCAGTGCTGTGGGCCGTGGGGAGGGGAGTCTGTGGGGAGGAAGGCGGTGGGGCAGCACTGTGGAGGCATGGAGAGGGCAGCTGTGGGGTGAGAGGCTGTAGGGCAGGGCTGGGGGCTGGGGGGTGCTTTGTAGAGGGAGGGTTGTGGAGATGTGGGCTGTGGGGCAGCGGGTGCGAGGTGTGTGCATGGGGGAGACCAGGCTGTGGGGCAGTGTTGTGGTGGCATGGGGAGGTGGCTTGTGGGGCAGCTCTGTAGGGAGAGAGCATGGGGAAGCGGTCTGTAGCAGGGAGGTGAGGGTATGGGGAGATGAGGCTGTGAGGCAGTGGTGGGGGCTGTGGGGAGGTGGACTGTGGGGTTCTCCCACTGGGGGAAGATCAAGGGGAGCTGGGTTGTGGAGCAGTGCAGGGAGCTGAGAGGAGAAGGGGGGGAGCCATGGGGTAGTACTGGTGCACAGGGGCTCTAGGGCGAGGGAGGGGTGGGCAGTGGGGCTGGGGTGTGGGTATGGGTGAGGAGTTGGGGCTGTGGACTTGGGGGAAACAGAGCTCTGAGGCAGTGGGTTTGGAGCGTGGGGAGATGGGGCTGCTGCCCCCCTTTTTCTGGCTACAGTATGCAGGGTACTAGGGTGTGTGATACAGGAGGGGGAGATGGGACTGTTGGCCCTGCTGCTGGGCTGTAGTGTTCTGAATCTGGGAGGGGGGTGTACTGGAGAAGGGGCAGCCAACCCTCTTGCTGGTTGGTATGTGTGCATGAGAAGATGTGATGCTGCTGCTTGGCACTGGTGAGACCGCACCTTGAGTACTGTGTTCAGTTTTGGGCCCCTCACTACAAGAAGGACATTGAGGTGCTGGAGCGCGTCCAGAGAAGGGCAACGAAGCTGATGAAGGGTCTAGAGAACAAGTCTTAGGAGGAGTGGTTGAGGGAGCTGGGGTTGTTTAGTCTGGAGAAGAGGAGGCTTAGGGGAGACCTTATTGCTCTCTACAACTGCCTGAAAGGAGGTTGTAGCGAGGTGGGGGTCGGTCTCTTCTCCCCAGTAACAAGCGATAGGACAAGAGGAAACAGCTTCAAGCTGCGCCAGGGGAGGCTTCGGTTGGATATTAGGAAAAACTTCTTCACTGAAAGGGCTGTCAGGCATTGGACCAGGCTGCCCAGGGAAGTGGTTGAGTCTCCATCCCTGGAGCCGTTTAAAAAATGGGTAGACGTGGTGCTTGAGGACATGGTTTAGTGGTGGACTTGGCAGTGCTAGGTTAACAGTTGGACTCGATGATCTTAAGGGTCTTTTCCAGCCTTAATGATTCTATGCTATGTTGTCCGGGCTCATCTCTGGGTCAGGATCTGTGCCCTGGTGGGAATGCTGAGGAGGCTGTGGCGGCCCGCTGCAGGTGGGGAGGTGTGTGTGGGGTCCAGGATGTGGGCACAAGGGGAAGTGCTGAAGCTGTAGGGCGCAGGGTTTGGGCTGGGTGTATGGGGCAGGGAGGCAGTAGGTGTTAACCCCTGCCATGGGAGGTGTTTAAGGAGTGAAGAGATGGAGCTGCGGTGCATGGGGTCCAAGAGCTGTGCCTGGGACAAGTGGAGTCACCTGCATGGGGAGAAAGAGGTGTTGCTGGAAACGGTATTGCTGGGGCTGGAGTCCTCTGGATTGGGTATATATGTGTAAGGGGGCAGTGGTTTGTGGGGCTTGGAGGTCCATGTGTGGAAGGGGAGGTGTGGAGCTTTAATGCTGGTGGGGGATGCACATGTACTATGCTGTGTGGGATCAGGGATGTATGTGTACAGGGGTGACGTGGGGCTGCAGTGCCTGGTGACAGGGATGCACATGTATGGGGGTGGGCAGGGGGCTGTGGGCAGGGATTGACCTGTAGCAGGGCAGCATGGGGCCATATACGTGAGGCTGGGGATGTATGCGTACAAGGGGAAGCGATGGTACTGTGGGGCTGGGAACCTGTGTATGGGGGATGTGGGGCTGCAGTGTGTGAAGGCAGGGATGCACTGGAGTGTTTTTTGGGGGAGATGGAGCTGTTGTGCACAGGACGTGGGAAGGTGATGGGGCTGCATGTGGGAGGTGTGGAATATGTGTACGGAGAACGGGAGGGATGGGGCTGGGGATAATTTTTGTGCACGTGGCATGAGGTGCGAGTGTCTTCGTGTAGGTGCAATATGGAAGAGGTTTGGCTGGATATGTGGGGGACTGGAGTTAGCCAACGCTGCCATTGAGGTGGCAAGTGCGGAAGGAGCTGGGAGTGATGGTGGGGGCAGGATGCCCAGGGCCTCGCTGGGTTTGGGGTGAGGTTGTGCTGGGGTGGGAGTGTGGAAGGGGTGAGTTCACACCAAGTGGGAGAAGAGAAGGAAAGGCTCAGGCTGTCTGTGTGGTTGCAGGGTTGTGAGTCTGTGTATGCGGAGGCCTCTGCTGCCTTACGTGTGGGGCAGGGAGGATGTAACGTGGCAGGGAGGACAGCAGTGATGTGTGTGCAGAGATGGGGCTGCCAGTGCTGCTGCTGGATCTGTAAGTACTGGGGGGGAGATGAAAGGGGGGCGCACAGAGCGGAGAGGGTAGGGGGAGTGAGGGTGTCCTGGGGGGTGGGTATAGGCTGTGTGTGCGTGGAGAAACAGGGCTGCTTGTGCCTCCTGTGCTGAGGGGAACAAGTTCCCCCTTCCTTTGGTGTGCTGGGGAGCTGTGGGGTTGTGGGCTGCCGCTGCTCCACGTGTCTATGTGTACTTGTGGAGGGGGAAGTCCTGGAGGGCCCCTTGGGTGGAGGTCAGAGCTTCTGCAGTTGGGTCTGGCAGCGGGGAAGGCGTTTAGAGGAAGCAGGGGTTGGACTTGGGATGGATAACGTGGTTGCTCACCTGAGGTGCTGGGTGAGGAGAAGGTGACCCACTGATGGTGGATTTGGGGCTACCATAGCCACCACCAGTTCAGAGAATGTGCTGGGGACGGCAGGTTATGGGAGAGGTAACAGGGATGGCAGCCCTGAAATGCGTAAATGGAAAAGTTTGTCAGCGCTTCTGTCCAACTTGCGGGAGCTGTGCTAACAAGGGTGTCGCAGCCGTGGATGAGAGGAGTATCAGAGGCATGTTGCTGTCAACTGGTGGTACTTGCAGCCTCAAGAAGAGTGGAACTGTGGAGGCTGGAGGTGTCGGCTTCCTCTGCAAGACTGAATTTGGGGAGTGTGTGGAGCAAAGACCCATGAGCTGGGAAGCGCGGCGTGATCAGCTCGGTCGGGAGAGGAGCAGCTATGGCCTGGAGGTGCCGCTGCTTGTGGTCACGTCCCTTCTCTGAAGCAGAAGTTTTCACTGCTGCAGTGATTCCTGATGAAGGAAAGTGATGAGCTGAATGTACCTGATACCTGGCCCTCCCTCTGCTCATCACTTCAGGAATAACTGAGTCTGTCACTGCCAGTGTAACTGAGCTTAGGAGGGACTTAGTGATATTGCTGTAAACCCTTTGGATTTCAGTTCTAGGTTGAATAGGTTTCCTTGTACAAGCTTTCCCCAAATTTGAGAGCTAGTTAGATGTGAAGCTGTGTACAGTTAGTCTGGAAATGGAACTGTGCAATATTAACCCCTGTCTCCCGGCAGCGTAAGTGCAGCTGCTGCACCTCTGAAGTGTGTGTATCAATCCAAACAAATTATCTGTAAAGCAATTAAAGGGGACAACATAGAGAGTTTGGGAGAACTGAGTTATGGGGTGAAAAAGGAGCTAACGTAAGCTTGGTCAGAGCTGTCCTTTGATATGGTTAGTACAAATATTGGGGAAGATGCTTTTGTTACTGGATCACTGCTTGTGCAAGAGATGAGTTGTTGAGCAGCATTGATGCCCAAGCTCAGCTGCCTCTGCCACAGGTACCGCAGTGTTTGTCAGACTGGGAGGAAAAGACTCAGAGATGGTGAAAATACAGCTTTTTCCTTTCAGTGCTGTGGTGGGTTGACCCTGGCTGGATGCCAGGTGCCCACCAAAGCTGCTCTGTCACTCCCCTCCTCAGCTGGATGGGGAGAGAAAATATAACGAAAGGCTCATGCTTGAGGTATTGGAGGTGCATAGAACTAAGGTATCCCTCTCTTGCTTTGGGTGTGCTTATGAAAATAGGTGAAAATGGAGAAAGGAATTTTTTTTTCCCCTCTATGAATGGAGAAGGAAGTACCACAGTAATTTTTTTTCTCTCTTTTTTTTTTTTTTTTTTTTTGTGGAGGAGAGAGGGAGTACGCTGTTTTCATGCCAGTGATATGGTATTTTTTGCATTACCTCTCTTAAAATGATTCCTGTATTTCTTTCTTTGCAAGGTTTGTAAAAAGACATCTTAATGCTCAGCTGACATCTCCCTGCTTTTTCAGAATTGTTTCCTTTTGCTCCTAAAATAAGTTACTGTACAAACCCAGCTCTGGATGAATGAGCTGAATTTTGCTATGGTTTTGCATAAGTAGAATTAATTAAATTCCAATTGTAGCATCTTTATTGTCAGTGTGTTATCTCAGAGTCAAACCAGTGGGGTTCGAGTTAGCAGGGTTGTCAGCTGGAGGGACATAATCTTTGTATTCAAAACTGAATGGATTTACTCTGACGTAATTGAGACAGTGTGGTATTGCTCTGAAAAGCATGTCATTGCCGTTCACGTATTTTCTCAGTTGCAAAAGAAAATGATGGCTTTCCCAGCGGTGTTAGATCTCTGTTCCAGCTGTTACATCCCATTAGGAGAGCTACATTCAAGATTTTCATTACTTTTCTGCTGTTGTTTCTTTGCATTTGGAGTAGCTGTAGTTGATGGGAGCTTCTGTGGCTGCAAAGAGAAGGCAAAAGGATTTGCAAAGCGGACTTGAGATGTGTTTGATGCCGTGAAATGCTTCTGAATACTGTCTTGGGGGTGGAGGAGAGAGTGAACTTAGAGGGGAGAAAATAATGGTTTTTCTGTTAAAGTACACCACGTTATGCTGTTCAACTTTGTGGAAAGCTTGTAAGAGGAAGCCTGTTCAATATGCTGTACGCTTCACACATGTTTTTATCAAAAAACTTAAATAAAATATTTGAAAAACAGTGTTGGAGCATGTAATTCAGGTATTGAACTACAAAACAAACTGACATCATGTGGTTTCTGAGGGCAGAGTTCTACATTTGTGTTGTTGTTTGTTTTAAGCAGAGGTGAAAAGGGAGAAGTTCTCTGTTGTGCCGCTTCGTTTTGCGCTCACATTTCATGTGGTTTGATAGAGGTGGCGGCACAGCTGGTGCTTTGGGTTAACGGCTGCAGATTTTCTAGTATATGTTGGATTTTTTACATTGGGGAACTGTCCAGTGAAGACAGACAGTACCTGCTTCATTTGCTATGAATTTAGCTAATGCAGCTTGGCAGCGGGATGATTGGTTATAAACATGCAGAATACATCGTGTTTTACCTCTTAACTTAGCACATCCAGTAAGAGAGTTCAGTTTCCAGTATATTTACGTGGGTGGTGCAATTCATGGGAGGGATGAGGAGGAGAGTCCTGGTTAATGCCCCCAAAAGCCTGATTTTTCTATTATGTTGCTTTCAAAACCAGCCAGGTAGAAGCTACTTAACTTTAATCACTGAGGGCACCTGGGCATATTTCAGCAGGACAAATTTAGATCATCTGCTGCTAAAACTAGAAGTGAATAAACTAGATAATTAACTTTGAGGTATGTTGGATCTAGAAGTGTTTTTCTCAGTACTCTTTCCTTGAATTTTCAGTGTGGAGCATAGGCTTGGATATGCTGTGATTTTTTTTTTATTATTTTTTTTTTTTCTGCTGAAATTTGCTTACAGTGAGGAAATAAAGTTTAAAAGTTGCTCTTTAGTTTCATTTTGTGTGCTACTTTTTTGAAGACTATTTTTATGTAAACATAGAATCACAGAATATCTGAAGTTGGAAGGGACCCATAAGGATCATTGAGTCCAACTCCCTGCTCCTCACAGGACTACCTAAACCTAACTTTTTATATATATATATATATATGAAATATAATATAAAATATAATAAAAATTAAATAATATATTTAAATTGATATTAATAATGCAACTGCATTTATATTAAAAAGGCAGGTTCTGATCTGGTGAGCACAACATTGTAACTGGAAGGAAAAATGACAGATGCTGCAAGATGTTTTGCCAAGATAGAGCTGGCTCAAAACCTGCTCCAATATCACTGCACAATCTCCTGTAAAGGAAAACTTAACTTCATTATGGCAAGTATCTGGTTTGGAGAATGCAAACAGCAGACCAATATTTTCATTGGGAATTACCACAGTGGAGAGAATTGACCTGGCATCAACCAAGTTTTTATTTCTTTCTAATGAAATGTCAAGTTTACCTCATACTTTTTGTTTGTTTGTTCGTTTTGTTACTTCACTCTTGACAGTATATAATAATAATCTCTACCAAAGTGTTAGATTTTGATGATCAGTTTAAACGAGCTGATTCTCTATACTGATGTTGAATGTTGTAACAAATATCTGTCCAGGGCCCATAACATTTGTTATCGGAAGCGTACCTCTTTATGTCCTGATAACCTTAACTGTTGATATTTTTAAGCTAATTAACTTCTTGCTGGCTACCAGTAAAGAAGGTCAGCTTGGTTTTTTGCTTGACATTTATGAGGTTACCGGGAAAAGGAGCAGACTCTGAGCAGCAATAGCAAGAAGATGCTTTTGCCTGCCTGGTAACTACATTAATAGGACCATTTTTCCCCACTTAAGTGCACTCAAGTAAGGCATATATACTCATTAAATAACCTGCTGTGTATGCTTCTGACTATTCTTGTGGATGCTGGATGGAAGCGATGTGTTGTCTGCTTGAAAGAGTTATCCTGGAGTAACTATTCAGTGTAAATACATGGGTATTTCATGTGTGACAGGGTTGTGTGACATTCTAGAGCACAAGGAATCTGTGATAGAGCCTGTAATGAAATTACTGAGGAATGATACCTAATAATTTGCTGGTTAAAATAATTTTTTTTAAAAAGCTCTTTCACAGCGGACATGAGGGTGAATGCTGAGGTATTTATAATAGACTATATATGTTGCATGGGTGGTGACTCATTAATTTTTCTCAGTGTGTTTATTACAGAGCTGTAGTTGCTCCCTTTAAAAAATGCAGCATGAAACTAAAAGCTCTTCTGTTCTGTACTTACTCATTTGTTAAATTTTCACGGATTCATACGAACTTTGGGCCAGGAAGGAGGAGGTGGTGGGGGTGAGTTTGACAGAAGTAAATCAGCTATTCCTGAGACTGAATTTAAGGAAAGGAACATAGTTTTTCCCTAACCCCCACCCACCCCCTCCCAGTTTCTTTGGGTGACGTGAGCATCGGTCAGCTTGTTTGCTGGAGGGCTGGAGGAATTCTTGTGACTTTTGCAAAAACAACTAGGCTTTAGTAGCTTCTAAAAATTCCTTTTCCCCACAAACCGAAAGCGAGCTTTTATTGCTTGAAAGGGAGTTAGCGCGCCGCCCTTGTTCTGTTTGATTTGTTTTTCCTTGTGGACAGCTAGGTTTACCTGCAGGTGATGCTGAGCAGCAGGGTTGAGGGCTGGATAACTTCCCACCCAAATCCTCGGCTCTGCATGGATTCTGTTTCCCCGTAGTTTCAGTGCTGTACTTTTTTCGGGATCCATTTCTGTGTGTAGATTCCTCCTCACCCGCTGTTCGTTCTCATGCACAGGGAAGCTGAGAGTATCATAACTGCACGGCCATTCCCACAGGTTTCTGGTGAGCTGTTTTGAGACCGAATGGTCTTAATTTAGCTCTGCTGTTTGCTGCAGCTGTGTCAGTTTTGGAGCACTGTTCCCATTCAGGGAGATAGTACAGCTTAAAAGCTCATGAGAAAGATATTTTCTTAGTTCACTGTTTGCAGGCTAAGAAGGAGATTTGTAACTTGCTGGATGAACTATTCCCACCTCCTTCCATCTCTTCCCAATCCTGGACAACAGATCGTATTTGAAGTGTTGTGGTATAGGGAACAGCAAGAGGCTGGAAACCAAAAGCTCCAAAGCTGTTTGTGATCTGGCACGGACTTGCTGTGTGACATTGGATTAATTATTTCACTGGGAGGCTTCAGCATCTGAATTTTTAAACTGAGGATAGCACAAATATCTGAAGAATATTGAGACAAGTTCAGTGTGCAGAAATTAAACTTTTTTTTTTGTGTGTCATTTACTTACAGAAAAAAGCCTAAGACTAAATGAAAGACCAGGAGAGAGTGTGTTACGTGTTTGTCAGCATTCTCTTTCATGTGTCTGGCTTCTGCTATTTTAGTGAATTTTTATTAAACCAGAGAGAGAAGAGGAATGCTAAACTGTTAAACTAAAAGTATGAAGGCACAAGCCTTTGTTCGATGAATCACCTGAAATTACATTTAATGCATTTTTGTGCTGTGCATATTTCCAATTGATAAGTGTTTTGATTTAAATACAGATGTGAATACAGACCTGAAATTTTGTTTGTACACTTTTACCACTGAGGACACTCTTGAAAAGAAGAGGTTAACTGATCAGTCCTTTCATCCCTGTGACAGTTGCAGGTTTAAAAATTTTTTTTAGCTTTTAATCAATCTTAGTACTTGACATTGTCTCTTTGGAGGCAGATGTCAAAGATATGGGAAAATTGAATCTTCGTCACTTTTTTTTTGCTCACCTTTTGAACCTGCTTTCTAACATTCATAATTGGTTTTTGATATGGTTGCTTAAATATTTCCATGTTTCAATTACACTTAGTAGTTGCTTCACTGCCACGTGTTCTTAATAAGCACTTGTAGGAAGAAGTCCTTTTTAGCATTTATCACTTGCTAATCACGTTGGTATGCTTTTTTGGAGGTTAAAAAGATCATGTGCGGACCTAGGAAAAGGCCTTTTCCTATGGCAGTGATAAACTAGACTAAACTTTCACCTTGAGTACATGCTGGTGCTGGTGTCAAGGGGCACACACTGAGCAAGGTACTCAAAACACCTTCTTGGAGCCCCAGCGACGGGGTAGATGTTGTGCAGATCTCCTGTGCCCCAGGTTGTCCAGCTGGAGAACCTATTGCAGCATTTTCCCTGCCTGTGCACTTGGTTTTTCTTCCAAGGGAAACTGGCCACTGGCACGGTGTGTGTCCGTGCCTGTCGGTACGCTTTCCAGGTCTAGGGCAATGCCCACCTGGGAATGAGTGCTGTGAGGCTCACCATCAGTCCCCCCGTCCTGCAAATAGCACAGCCAGTGATTTCAGGAGTGTCCGAGGAATACGTATGCTCTACTTCTGGGATCGTTGAAAAGTTTTCCCCAAGTTTTTCTTTTTAACTGGCTGTCCAACTGGTACCTGTTAAGTCTTGACACTTAGAAAATGGTTCAGTAAGTTCAGAGGCGTATTCATAATCTGAGGAGCAACTAAAAGTGACAACGCAAAATTTCTTAGCTGTGTCAATTCTCTAAATTTAATTTTTTAAGGATGAAACACTTTTCTGTCTGCCTAATAACTATAGTGATCTCGTAACTACTCCAGAGTGGTGATATCCTCCTTTAATTATGTTTATGTAAGTCTCCACGTTTTTCTGTCCCTAGAGTCTGCAGGGGAAACTAGCATGGCACTTGTGCTAGACATTATAGAAGCACAAAATCCGAGATGGTTCTTGTTGTGCGGAGTTCACGTTCCAAATACAGATGGACAAAAGACGATAACTTGGTCTGATCTCCCTTTTAGCTGTGGAGAGAATTAAAACACAAGCGACTTGCCCAGAGTCACACAAGAGGCCAGTGTTACAGAGCTGAGAATCAAAACCATAATCTGAGTATTACCCTTATCTTCACCACAAGACTAAGAAGAGAAATTCTAGAACAAAATTCTTATTTTCTAAATGTACCTGCAGGCGTAAGTTGGCTGGGGGTTTGAATTCATCCAGTGATGTGAGAACCAGCCTGCTCAACTGCTTCGGCTTCAAGATAAACCAAGAAGAGATTAGGTTAGAGGACAAACAAAAGAGCATCCCCCCATTCTCCAAAGCTGGGGATTCACAATAGCGATTGTGTTCCTTCAATAAGCACGGGCTGGTTTTCCGTAATTACTTTTTAAAGTAAATCGCAGCTTATCATCATGTAGGGATGTAATATTTTCATAAGCCAACTATACAGAATTTTAATAATTCAGTATAATTTTATTGAATTAAAAAAAAATCATGTTTGGGGTTTAAGGCATCTTTTTTTTTGTCTTATTGTTATTACGAGGAGTTAGGATGAGACTCAAAAGTGGTGCCGTGGCTGCCAAAGCCAGGTGCCCAGTTCTCCCTCTGGAGGCTTTCAGAGGAATTTCCCTCTGTCAGGTCAGGGAAACTGAGGCACTTGGAGAACTTCTGTGCCATATAATTTAAATGTTTGAGCCAAATTACATGTGTAGAACAAACTGCATCCTCTCTTGGACTGTTTTCTGGGAGGTCATATTAAATAAAGATCCTGACCACTTGGCCTGTAAGGTTTCACTATGCTTTTCGTAAAGAAAAGATGATTTTTGCAGTAGAGTCAAACTTAAATTGCACCCCAGGAAATCAGCCCCGGAAATTTGGTATAAAATATTCTCTCCTCATCAGACCACTACTTAATATTCCTGTGTTTCATCCAGGAGGTATATCTAACCAGTAGGTAAAGTGACTCATAGTTTATGAAGCCTGTAGATTTCATCTGGTGGAAAGATACTATGTGAAGTATTTTTTTATCAAGAGATACGTGAGATACCTTCTTTTTTTTGCTACCTGTAAACTACAGTTGCTTCAACAAAATGAAATTGTTCCTTTTCTAGGTTGAAAAATAATGTTTGGTCTGTTACATACTGGTAAAGGGCCACGTTCTGCATATTAAGGGCTTGCTTCATTCATTTCAATTTACGTGATGGAATTGAAAACTATTTTAAGTGGTGTTGCAGGATGTTAATTGACTGTTGCCAGGTAAAGCTGCCTGTTGCCGCTCCCTCGGTTTTGCTTGATTTGCTTCTTGAGGTGCAGTTCTTTAGTTGTATGAATTGAAAGAAAGTGATATGGATCGAAACAAAACACTTAAACGAGAGCGTGTTCTTAGCCTGAAATGTTGTGTAGCCCGATGAACACTAAACCTGGCAGAACCGTGGGCGGTCATCTCTGTTACTGGTGGCGAGCCGTGGCGGACTGTAATCTTTAAGTGTAGATCTGCAGGCCAATTTTTTTTAAACTGGATTTTTGCAAAAATGTTATTCTTTTCTTGTTTTTTTGTTACAGATGGCCGCACAGATCCAATTTTGGATGATGTAGGTGATGCCTTCAAGCTTATGGGGGTTAACCTGCATGAGCTGGAAGATTATATACACAATATTGAACCTGTCACTTTCGCCCATCAAATCCCTTCATTTCCCGTCAGCAAGAACAATGTCCTGCAGTTTCCCCAGCCGGGAAGTAAAGATGCAGAAGAAAGGAAGGAGTACATCCCTGATTATATGCCACCTATTGTCTCCTCTCAAGAAGGTGCGAAATTAATCCTTTGCTTTAAGTTTTGGTCCCTGTGTGTTTGCGTATTTGTTTGCATCCTCGAGCAGTTTGAGTTGTGCTGCCCACAGCAGTCGCTCAGAAAGGACCCGCTGGGTGTTACACAAGCATGGTTTCAAAACATGTAGCAGTGCTGTGGCAAGTTTATTTTCCACTCTTTTACCTTCCGCCAAGATTAACTGCTGTCAAAATACACCGTGTTGATACACGCTTCTATAATGCATTTAAATTTTAAGGTCTTGGTTGACAATGCTTTACATTACCTTTTATGTGTTAGCCTCCCTCTTATATGTACTGCAAGAGCTTACATAATTTGGTAAAGGTAGAAGGAAGGTTGGCGAGACCGGCACAGCATTCCCAGCTCCTGACAGCTGCAAATTTAACAACAACAACAAAAAAATAACGCTCTTCCAATTAAAATGAAGTTAGATTTAAAATAAGGAAGTAAGAATCGTCTACATGCACAGTGCTTGCTTTTCATTCTCTTTGCTAATGTTGATTAGGGTTTAATCATCACTGTTGCAACTGCTCTCCTTCCCCTTCTTGTGTAAAAGTCCCACAGAGGCAGGGGTTGAGGATCACCGTAGCAGTGAAACCAACTGGACAAATGCTATGAGCTGCAGTTAGCCTGAGAATTTTAACAGTGGCAGTGGAAAAAGCAAAATCGTTTTTTTCTATTTTTCAGCTACATGAGACTTGATTGCTAATTAGAGAAACCTTTAGGAAATATGACCTAGTCTAAATTTCCCTTTGAATAGTGAACGTCACACAACTATACTTTATGGGGAAATAAACGTGTGTAAGCTTGTGGACCGGGTACAAAAATCCTGGACAGAGGAACTTTCTTTTCCAAAAGAGTGTAACAAACAGGTGCAGTCCTCACAAGATACTTACGTAATTTATAATTTCCGTGGGGCCAGAATGGATACCATGCTCCATTATGCGTAGCGTTCTTTTTGAAGAACTAAGGTCTTGGAGTCTGAACACTGAAATATGTGTAAAAATTCTGCCCCGAGTAAAGGTGACATCACTTGATTGGGTAAGCGAAATCCTTTGCTGTGCCGCTACAAATGTCACACGGGGCAGTCTTTCAATGATTTAGTAAGCTGTAGTAAGTGTATTTTCAGTCATGAAAATCATGTTCAGATAGATAGATGCAGTTACTGTGTGCTGCGGTTAGACTAAGTGAAATTACAGTCAGGAACAGGTATCTGAAGCGTAAAAGACTGTCAGATGCAATGGTTTTAGTGTGTGCAGAAGAAAAAATATGCTAGTTCCAGTTACAATGTGAGGTCTTACTCATGCTGATGAGTATTTCTGAAGCTCTGTAGACCTGACTTTTCTGTTTTCTTTAATTGCATAGAATACGTAGTTATTTTATAGATCAAGAGCATTTTAATGTCTCTTGCCTTAATATAACCCAGCAAGTGAAACTGCTGGGTTTCAGTGAAACTGCAGAAATATTTTCTTGGATTGACAAGAAGGTACTAGAATCTCCCCCTTGTGAAGTTTGTTAAAAGGGTTGTTCTTAAAATCTAACAATGAACTCTCTTAAACCAGAAAGAGACAAACGGAATGTAAATATCATATATGTAGACAACATTAAGAGAAAAGTATAGAGGAAGAAGACATTGAGAAGTGAATAGGGATTTTAGCTGCCCTGTTCTGGCTACTTTCTTGAAACATTTTAGCCTGATTTTTCAGGAGGTAAACAAACACCATTCTGTCAGTGAAATCCAGCATCTTTGAAGTGTAACAAGTTACCTGGCACTTTGGTGTTTTGGTTTTTTGTTGTTGTTTTGGTTTGGTTTTTTTGGGTTTTTTTTGTTTTTTTTTTTTTTTTTTTACTTGGAAAATCATACTTTAAAAATATGCAAGAAAGATCAAATCCAACAAGGCTCAAAGTGGCTGTAGACAAATATCTGAACATGGGGAGTGAGAGATGAGAGTATTAGACTCAGTCTGGCGACACACGACGTAGAATGAGAGGCTAAAAATTGAAATGGGGACAATTGTGTGCCTTTTTTTATGTAACTTTTTATACTCTTTCTCTTGCAAGTTAGATCCAGGAGTTAGATTTTAGCAGTCCTTATAAATAATGTATGAATCCTTTTAACACCCGAAGCAAGAAGATATTATTTCCGAAGTTGGATGAGAACCAGGAAAACTTCTAATGCCTAGGGCTAGTGTATCAGAGGACCTATAGACACAACTTCAAAAAATGAATACAATATTTTTTTTAATGGAAATTTAAAGCGAGCATTAAATACAACTGCTGAATGCAGGTTTGTTATAGTTGATTTAAAATACTTATAGTTGAGGACATTTTAATTTTGAATTAAGTGTTTTCTGAAAATGCTATTTGTAATTTTGTGCCCTATTTTTTTTTTTTTTTTGAAGGGGTGAGGTGGATCAAGAAACTCTGTTGTATATGTTTTGTTGTATTTTACTCCAAGTAAAATTTGGAAGAAAAACTTTTACTTTTGCAGATTAAAGGAATGCATCGTAAAAATACTGAAGAATTGCAGAAGCTGTTTGAATAGTGTGCAGATCTTTGTAGAGTGGAAAAAAGAACGTGCTGCTGCTAAGATTGTGCAGTTCATAACATTTGAGTTGCTTTGAGTAGGCAATAAAGATAATTAGTAATGAAGGAAGGCTTCATGCACGTTATGATGTATAACGTAAATCTTTCAGTCACTTAAAGGAACTATCAGGAAGACTCGTTATGTCCCATTTTATATCAAAGCCTAGAGCTCAGCTCATGTTATGAATATTTATTTACTGATATGATTTAGAAATTACTGGTGCTGATATATTTTGGCAATAATGTAGCCATGACGGTCTAAGGGTATGAGCAGAACAAGTTTTATTGGGAGAGGTGATATCTTTTAATTTTATCGGTTGATCTAATTAGAAGTATTACCTCTGGTGACAAACTGACTTCGTAGGTAATTTTAGCTAGGTGCATTAGTAAGAAAAAGCTTTTTTTATTGTTCATTTGCAAAAAAAACCCAAAACAAAACAGTGTTCAGTATGCACCATGACCAGTAGGTGTTGCTAACCTCCTTCTCAAAAGTCCTCTAGTTCTGCACATGTAACTAACTTCTTATTTCCACTTACTCTAGAACTGGTGGTGTTGCGTTCAGAGCGTACAATCTGCCCAGCAGCTTGTGCGATGTCTTAGTTATCAGTGCCAAAGACTCGATAAGAGCAAAAAGCCCTGTCCAGCCTGAGAGGAGCCGTTTCCTTCATATGCACTCAATAGTAAGAAATGCTGAAACAGCTCTCCGAGCGATTTCTGAAGTTGTGGGGGAAAGGGAGGAAAGCAAATAGGTTTTCAAGATCTGTAATTTGTGTCAGTTGGAAGTTCGGTTCAGTGGTACAAGTTTTGTTCCAAGAAAGCAGAAAATGTTTTCTTGCCTTAAATATGCCGTGCCTCATTTCAGTAATGTGCACTAACTAAATGATCTGGTGCAGACTCCAAATGCTTGCACTGCGAGGATCCGCATATAAAATTATATACTTTATAAAACAATCTGACTCAGTATTGCCATGGCAAATGTTGGGTTTTTAGCAGTATTTTTACAAAGGACGCTGAAGGGATGATTTTATGCCAATGTATCATGATGTTCGCTGTCTGCCTATTTTTAATTAGTCTCCTTTTTGTTTTTAGAGTTATTTTAGCGCTGTTGTCACTAAAATGTCATGGTAAACTTGTAAGACATTAAAAAAGGAGAAAAAAATAAATTAGTTGCAAAACATGATGGTCATGCTTTATTTCTTGTGCTTTAATGTAAAAGAACATACATTTTGCAATAATACATCAACTTCATAGAATTTGTTGATTGCACTTGAAGCAAAACAGTACTGTGCTGAAACTAGGCCAGTTGAGAAAGCCCAGATACTTTTCCACAGCTAATAGTAATCACTATTACATTTTGTGATAATGTTGAGAGCCCTGGGTCCTGGTGCTTTAAGAACATGTATCATTCTCCATAATTAAAACAAAGAAAAGTGAAGTGTGAATCCTACATGTGCCATGGTAACCTTATTTTTAAGCTTCCTAGAATGAATTTCTACCTGTGCTTGCTGCCTCTTGTTATTACCTCATTTTAAATAATAATAATAGTAATAATGATTTAAAAAAAAACAAACAAACCGACCACTTTGTCAACTGCTTTCTTTTTCTGACTTTTTGAAGTCACGGGTAGTTCATACCTGTTTCTCTGACTGGAAGACCGAAGAAAACATGTTGCTTTTGTGTGTGCAGTACTGTTCATAGTCTATTATATTTGCATTAGGCCCTCATTCCTCTCTTGCGCTGTAATTGTGCTGGGGTATGTCAGAAGGATTGGAAGGAGAAGACATGAGAGTCTCTTGCCAGTAATTGGGATTTTTTGTGGGGAGAGGGATAGCTTTTAGGGAGTCAAACTTCCTCCTCAATTCTTGCTTCACTTTTTTCTGTTTTCTGCTTCAGATCACTCCCTCTTCATAGAGATTCGGCTCCTTTCTGTTAAGATGATCTGGAAACAAATGTGATTTTTACTGGGCGTTAAGTTTTGTGGTATTTCATTCTCAATAACGTGTGTTCAAGCACTGGCATTGTATTTCTGATCATTGAGTCAGGACCAGTTCTCAGCGCGGTGTACAAATTCAGATTTATTTGTAGCCTTTTCTGTCAGAGCATTTTATTTCCCTGGCAGATCAAAGCGCAAAATTGTTGATCTTCTTACAGTCCTGCCTTTTCTCCTCTTTCCTGTTGATGTGATGTTTGGACCTGTTACCCACCAAAACCTGATGCTTGCAGGCACCTGGAAGTGTGGAAACCCAGCTGTCAAATTATACATCATCTCAGAACATCTCAGCTTTTTCTTACAGTGTTAGTTGCTAAAAATCACATTTGAATTGATGGAGGGGGGAAGCAAGGTGCTTATCAAAATAACATGATTTTTGCATCTGATATCTAGGGTCTACCGGTGCTAGAATTGTAATTGTATAAAGCATTAAGCATCACGGTGGTATAAAGCATTAGTGTCTAGCTCCAGTGGCTAGATATATCAGGTTTTAAAATTGTCACTGGCCCCTCAGTCTAGCCGTGCTTTCTTTGGCCATGGTCCAGAACTGAATGTAGCAAGTCTTGGATCTCAGACCAGTCTCATTTCAATCTCTGGTTTCTTCAAGGGTTAAACGAAGCCAATACCTCTTTCTAAATTAGCACGTGATGGGCTTTAAAAAGGATACTGGGATATCGACTTTGCCATTTTGATAACACAGGTCTCGCCGTTGTCATTTTTAAGCCTTTCTGCCTTTCCCCAGATCTAGTTTAACCCCACAGACTAACTCTTCTTCGTTCTAACAGCTGCACCGATGATTTAAAAGCAGCAGTGATCTTTTCAACAAAGCTTTTCCAGTATACTTGGTTAGGAAACCACCACCCATCAACAAACAGGTACTGTGTAGTCAACCAGTTTGAAGAGTTAAACCCCTGCCAGACTGTGAACGCTTTGCTCCTGGCTGCTAACCGTGCCTGGTTGCTGAGTATTTGCAAGCATCCTTTAGCCGTCCGTGCACTATGCTGAGTGTTAGACGCTGATTGCTTTTGTGCGAATGAGTCTTCACTCATGCATACACCAGGCTAGCAAGGAAGAAGCAACAGGAGAAACAGACAAAATGAGAAAGGCAGCCAAGCTTGAGATGCAGACAGAAGAAAGGCATTGGGAAAGAGCCAATAGGAGAGGCAGGTTTCAAAGAAAAAGGAAAATAAGAGACAGGAACAAAAAAAATGTACAGAAAATGTGCCTGGTTTAAATCTTGCCATTAGACAGAAAAATAACTCTTTCATAGAAGGCATGCTGATAAAGCTGTAATTGGGAAGACAACTGTATCTTTACCTTTTCTTAAGAAGAAGCTGTATCATACTCGAAAGCATAATTTCCAGTGAAATACTGCAAGAAAAGATTTAATGAGGAAGATTTTTTTAAAAAAAGCTTAAAATGTGAAGCTAAATAGACTTTTGCCGAAGAGCTTCATTTAATTTGCAGCATTTGGGGAAAAAAAAAAAATCAATGTAATAAGTGTTATAGTAAAACTTTATCCGTGGCAGAAACCAAATCACATAGCTGGGATCCGTAGACTATGCAGACAGAGGCATACGCTATTTTATATTCTATAGGAGGCTAGTGCCTAACTTTTCCTAATCATTCATGTCTTTGGACAAAAAAAAAAAAAACAACCACAAACCTCTTGCTATTTTTGTAAGAAGCAGAGTGGCAGCTGGAAGTGGGGAATGGAGAGAATGGATTAAAAGCATTTGTATTGGTTTCGGGAGAGAGCTCGTGATGGATTTTCATGTTTTTGTTTGTTGGGGTCTTTTAAGTGTTGTATCCTTCAAAACAAATAAACTGGCTAGAACCTGGCTGAACCTGAATAAGCAAATCAGAAAATACATTTTATAAAGATGTTGACTCCAGGTTTTTTTAAAAGTAATAATGAGGAGTTAGGAGTACTAACTATAAAAATTCAGCATTGTGAAAATGTATTTCTTTAGCTTTTCCAGCTATCTAGTTTTATTCACTGCATATAGCAAATGAAATGAAGTTAACGTGACTTTTCTTCAAGGGGATATCATCCTTTTAAAACCTTCCCACAAAGATTTTTCTGGTTTTTTTCAGACCTGTTTAGATAACTTACAAGTTGTTAGTAATTCTTAAGGATTCAAAAGAAAAACTGCACAATGCAGAAGTTGACTCATAAAAGCCAGCCTTTTGCAGTAAATTATTTACATTGAATTGGAATGAAAGTCATGGGTTCTTTCACTGCATTGTGATGTGCAAATTGCAATTTTGGCTATAATAAAACTGGAGGAGAAAATGGGACTTTACGATAAAAGGATTCTATTGTCTTGTGTATTTAGAACAGAAATGCTGTCATGATTTTAATTTCCTACTGATCCTTTTTCAGCAAAACTTTTGTCACTTGTCTTGACTCGTCATGTCAGATCAGTTTTTTCCCTTTTCTGACAATGTATGACTTTGTTTAGCGCCTGCGTTGCTTCCTGCACTGTCTACTGCTACTATACTTGCGGATTTTATTTCATCTGGATCATCAGACACCTTTGTGCCTTTGAAAGCATAAGTTTCAAATTAAGTTATCGTCTGATAGCTGGGTGTTACTGTTCTCAAGTGTTTCAGACTTTCCCTTACTGCACCGAGTGGTTTTGGTGACTCTAGGGGAGGGGGTGGGAGATGGAAAGTCTAGCCACCGCTTACAGCAGGATAAAAGCGAAGCGCAACTGGCCTGTTTTAAGGGCTGACCTTGTACCTTTATTATTTCTTAGTGCTTTTGCTTCACCCAGGAGCTATTCCTATTTTTCTTCTCATCGAACCCTTTTAGTTTTTTCTCTTTGACTTTTGCCACCAAGGACGCTTTAACTTAATGAAAAGGTTAGTCAGTGGTTACTAACAAGTCCTGGCCTTAAAAACGCGAATAAAAATTATTTCAGCTGTTGGGAGCAACACCACAAATTTGATTGTTACCCCCCTGCACAGGAATTTGTGCCAAACTTCCTGAGAAATGGCTGATAACCCAAGCAAGCCTTGATTTCGTTCTGTATTTGAGAGAATTGTTTGGGAAGGACATGGAAGTAGAACGTGTTGATTGAGACCTCATATGTATACCTGATTTGGAGACACGTGGACTTAAGTTTCTCCAGCAATGCCAGCATCCTCCTGCTGCTGATCAACAGCTGTGGCAGGTACATGGACACGGGGAGGGCTCCACGCCTGGAGTTCAGGAGTTGGCACTCCAGGCAGTTGTTCTGAATAACACTCCCGTCCAGAGGAAAGGTACTTGGAGAGTAACTTTTTTCAGTTAAACACTTTTGAAGTGTCTGAACCCTTTCTTTCCCCCTGTGAAAAATATCCACGCTTGGAGCTATTCAGGAATAGACATTGCACGGTGTTTACACGCACGTTTTCAAGTGTAGCTGAGCCTAACCTTGATCTTAGCATCAGAACAAGCCGTTGTCTAGACAAAGATCACTAGTGGATTCCGGGACCCGTATCTCTCTTGCATTTATCAGGTGAATGACTCATTACAAGCTTCTGCAGACAAGTATGTGGTAGAGTCCAGGTTAAGACCAAGGCAGTCTGCCTTCTAATTTTTAAAATTATGACTAAGAAAGCTCATTTGAATTACTTGTCTTTTGCCACACACAGATAAGCACTATAACTTTACCGTACAGCTCTTAACTTCAGTGCCTTCTTCCAGTCTTCACCTTTGGTACGTGTTCCTGTTTTCTCCAACTCTCAACTAAAGGGAATATTAGTGAGTGGGTAAGTCATTAGGAAGGGATAACTCAGTTTTGTGTGTAGGCAGTTCCACTTCATTCTGCAAGCGCTTGAGAAATGTAAAGTTGGATGGATAACAGGGAGAGTTCAAATTAGAAGGCATTTGGAGACATGATCCTGGTTCACGTAGCAAGACACTTGGATAATTAAAGTTCATCTGTAACTGAGTGGTTTTTTGGAATCTTTCATTTTTGTAATTGCACTCACTAGAAACATTAATGGCTTTCTGATGACTTGACAAGGTGGTATTTTTATAGATTTCTTTAGTTTGGATTTCGTTTCTTTGAACAGCTGTGTATTGCGTGACTAGGTAAACTGTAATTCTGTTTGCATGTTGTGTATAAATGTATATTGTTTGGATCAGTTAAGCAAAAGCTACCATAGCATACCTGTGTTTTTGAGAAGCAATGTCAAACTCGAGCAGGGCTGGATCTGGCTTGTATTTAGCCCAAGGCTGGAAAACATAGGGTCTTCAGGTGGTAACACAGTAAGTCACAAATTTCTCTGACTTGGTTTGAGATTAATGTTTCAGTCGTGGTTATAAGTGATGACGCCACGCTGCCAGAGGTGGTATTTTATATGGAGAGATAAATTGAAGTTCAACTCTGCGTGCGCATGTTTAAAAAACAGTCCAATAACAACTTAAATGGCCTTTATTCTGGCCACTTTACAGTCTGCAGCGTTCTCATTAATTTATTTTCTTTGGTGAACTTGTTTGCCCTCCGCATTCGCGCTGTTGATGTCTGCTGCTTTCCCATTCCAAAGAGTTGTGCTAAAGGAAGACTCTGCGTTTCATGTGTATTCTTACGGTTGGGATGAAGCATACTTTTCTTCAAACGTTATGAGCTCTTTTCCCTGAGGGGAGGAGGATGGTACTGATTCTGTGCGTCTGAGAGGTACAGCTTAACAGATTGGCCAAATAATCCATCCTGAATTGGAGAGTGAATAATTTTAATACCCCTTATCTTGCATAGATTTTTGTGGATATTCATCTCAGCAAATGAACTTTGCATTTCTAAATGTTCAGAGCAGCATGTTCGTTCAGGTACAGCATACTTGAATCTTAATATTCTCCAAGTTTCTCCACGTTTCTCCAGGTTTCTGTGCATGTGGGACTTTCGTTCCAGGCGTATTTAAACAAATGTTTTGCCCTTGTGTGCGGCCAACGCTAATTACGTCTGACAGTCACAACTGGGAATAGCATGGAGGAAATAATAGTTCTTGACCAATCGCTAAAACACGGGAAGTCCTGGTGCCATAGGAAGGGAGAGAAACTCACTTTTCATTTCCTTTCGAGTCCAGTGTGTTCAGATTAACTTTAAAGGGAGCTGAGATGCAGCTCTGAGGATTTAGTCTTCAATCGTGTGCTACCTACGCGTGGAGCCCGTCTCAGCAGGCAGTTAGTCACCGGCCAGGAAAGCTCTCGTAGCTCAGCTGCTGGGTATCCTATTGCAAATTAAATATGAAACAAGGATGCGTTTGGTTTTGCATGAGAAACTTTTTAACACATTCATTAAAGAGGCTTTCTTTCTGTTCTGAATATTTTAAATCACAATATTGCTGAAGGTGATAGCTCATCTGTAATCTCTCAGAGATAACGAGTTTCTTTTGCTATTTTAAAGAGAATTGATGGATTTTTACCGTTCTTATGTGCAACAGTTTTAATTTTCTGTAATACAGGCTTTACATGTTCAGATCAGCAAGGTTTATTGTAATTCAGTTACCTTAATGTTATCTGTGTATAAAATATTCTACAAGCAAATATTTGCAATGTGATGAAAACATGCACAGATTTTTTTTTTTTTTTTTTTTTTTTAAGATAAAAGCTACGGTTAAAATCACATATCCTTGTCCAGGGAACTTGAGTTGGGATTTTTTTTTTTAAGAAGCTTTAGAATTACAAATGAACATCTATTTAGATTTTGGTGAGATTTAGCCATCCGCTTATCCTCCTTTAGCATCATACCTTAACATTTTTCAGAGTCCTTAAAACATGATATAAAATCACATTGGTTGTGATGAGCTGAAAAATCAAGGTGGAATTTTTATTGTTACAGTGTTGCTGTGTAGTTCAGTTACACTTAAAACCGGAGCATATGAAGGGTTTATCACAATATTGCATATATGGAAACAATTCAATATTTTTTAGGACTCTTGGGGAAAGTAAACTTTATGTGAATTAAAAAGCTATAAGTATCCTAATGCTTACATGCAGGTAACAGCCTTCTCTTAGATGAGCTGATTTTCATGGAGTACAGCTTATGCATAGTATCTAGTTAAAACTTAAGGTGAGAGGCTGAAACACTGAATTTCTTCAAAACCTCAGTGTAAACCTCAGTTTTATAAATGGCCCATCTATTTAAGCAGTTTTTCCTTCACGCAGACATTCCTTCTCACGTGAGCTCACGAAGCTGAGCTCTTTGCGTGTATTTTTGGTTCGGCTCTGCTGTGCAGGGCAGGGAGCTGGGTGAGCCGAATGCCCAACACATCTTTTAGACCTCCCCCGGTGTAATCTCCTGCAGCTGGGATGCCAGTGTAAAGCTGTGGTCTTAAAAACTAGCCCTGCTGCCTAGTCAAAGACAAAATGCTTCCACTGGTATGGGAAGTGAAGAATGTTAGAAGAAATTGGAGCTTTAATTTTGCAGTATCGGTGGTCCGTATGGGGGACGTCCGTCCTGCGCCCTGCCGTAGCGGGCTATGATTTTCCTAGGTCGCAGGCTAAGCTAAGCAGGGTTGCTGCAGGAGTCGTAACAGGAGACATCCCAGGCAATCCAACGAAGCAGTAAATAGTGTTGATTAGTAGATGGCATTTTATAAGAAGCTTGGTCTGCTGTTGAGACTGGCGTATTTCAAACGAGATGAAAAATTAAGCCCTTGCCACTTGTGGTGATTAAAGCCTCGGTGGCTCGCTTTTCAACAGTAGCGTGTGAACCCTGCTGGCGCGGTTCCAGTTGGGTTATAGAGTTCTGCCAACCGAAATGCCCCGAGCAGTTTCAAATTCGTGGAGAAACCGCTCGGCGCTGTTCTGTGCCGCTGAATAGCCGCCGCATCCTCCCACCAAGATTACTGCGTTTCAGCGGTAATTGAAGCGATGCTGAGTTGAGGCCAGGTCCTATCGACGGAATGCATACAGCAAGCATATTTGTTTCTTTTTTAAGGGTAAATCCAGCAGTGCACGCGTGTTTTCTAGGGTAGCGTTAGACCTGTATGTGTAAATGATGATAAATAAATAAATGCAAGGTCGTTACACTCTTTCAGGACAGGGGGTAGAGCCCATCCTGGTATCAAATCTGTGTTTGCAGAGGAGAGAAACATATGTGATCGGCAGGTGCTGCTGATGTACTGAAGAAACTCAGGCAAATAAACAGAAATGTTGATTCCTTTTATCTAAATAGTTTTCTTCCTTTCACTTGCGGGCTGCTTTTGTGCATAATATAGATAATAATTTCCGTGCGGTATATTTAGCAGTCAATGTATAGAAAAGGTGTGTGGACTGTTAGAGTAATTAGATGCAAATAGCCAAGGAGAGGGACGACTGGTTCTAGGCTGCCGTGAAAGAAAGGCCTGCGACGTGGGAAGGCGATGCCACCAGAAGGATGCATGGTGGGGTTAAATAACTTACAGTAGGATTTTTGTCAAATGGAATAATTCTTACGAGCCCCGTGGTGAAACGGCTAACGCTCGTGCTGCTTTCAGACTCCAGCGTTACACATGTGCTTATTCTGTGCAGTAGCTGTTGGCCTTATCTATATGGAAAACCCTTTCCAGCTTGAGAACAACTTAGCAACTTTTTAATATCAAAAAGAGCACATTATACACAACACATGTACAAGACTCAAAGGAACATGTATGCTGCCTAAAGTTTTTGGAGCTAGTGTGTGTACGCTAATCTCCTGAGAGTTCATTGCTCCAAGCTTTCATCGAGAGCAAAGGGAGTCAGAGCCGAAGACTTCTGTGCGCTGCCACTCCATCTGAAAGACCCAGCTCCTTTTTCCTTAGTTCAAGGCAATACGCCCAGAAGTATGTGTACATCGTTCCTATCAATGCAGTCGCAGGACTCTGACTTTCTTTTTAAGTGAAAATAAATGAAAATGTTTTCATTCCCTATTGTTAAACGGTGGAGGAGGTTTCTGCTACAGTCTAATTGTCTTAGATCTGTTTCTCAATGCAGCACATCTTTGCATTAAGCTGTTATTACCTTTTAATGTTGTTTAGAAGAGATAAAATACATTGGTAGTATCTCAAGGGAAAGACTCTAGATGCTGGTTTTACGAGGAAAAGCTTAAATGTGGTTTAAAAACCTGCTTTCTTCTGGTTGTCACAAAGATGACTCGTGAGTTGACTGCAGTTCAAACTACTCAGAGTTACCGCAGCGTCTAAATGTCCAGTTTTGCCATTTCTTTGCCTTAATTGTTGTAAGTTTTGCTTTCCTAGATAATCTTTTAAGAAAGGGCAGTGAGATGAGGGAACGAGCGAGCTTCGGAGTGAGAGATCCAGTCAAGAAGTCTTGTCCACTTAGTATCGCGTTAACAGGGAGCGAACACGCGAGCTATCAGATTGCACGCTAAACACTATTCTCCAGAATTAGGTGACTTTGTTTCCTTCCCTGCATTTAGCATCCCAGCGTCCCGCAAAGGTCGGGGTTACTTTTTGAACAGCCAAAGCTGCATTAGTGCCATTCTTTTTCTGAACAGTAGTTCATTTCTTTCTCCAGCGTTAAGACAGAGGCTGTAACCTTTTCATTTTAATGAGCCAAAGCGTTGTTAAACCAGGAACCTCTCCTGGTCATATGTAGCATGGTACGTGAACATATTTAAGGCAATTCAATTTCTGTAAGAAACGGTATGCAAAGAAAAGTCTTGCTTCCTCATGCAAAGAGCCAGATTCCTAATTACAACGGAGTTGACAAAGAATGACATTTGGCAAAAATCCAGAGCAATACACAGCCTCGTTGCCTCTTGTTGCAGAGTGAGGCACCTTAACTGCTCTGTCATCACACCTTCTGATTTCATGTAAGGCAAGTTAGAAATATAAGTGGAGATTTTTAAGATTTTTTCCCTCCCACTTCTGTTTGAGAGCATATTAATACTGCACTCATCAAGGATTTACATTTCTTTAATGTTAGCTATCTATATTGAGTTATATCACAGCTACCCTCACTCTGCTGATGCAGTATCAAGGCTGAAACTTTTATTCTGCAAAACCCAAGTCATTTCCCTCGAGCTTTTATTTTGCCTTTTATGTGCATCTCTCATTTACAGCATTCGTAGCAAAATATGTGTTCCTAAAATAACAACAGCATAATCTGGTTACATACAGCAAAGGAAATAATATGAAAGATGTAGGCTTTCTCTAATCCGAGTCCATATAGCATCTTACATTGCTACGTGTTATGTGGCTATAAAATGCATTGCACAAGTGGAATATTTTAAGCACTGTGTTTAAAATTTGCAATTTTTAAAAATTTAGCATCAGTAAAAGACTAGTATTAAAGTTTACTGCTTTTTAATTAAAATGAATTAAATGTGTTTATTTCGAAGTTTACTTGGAATTGCTTACTAGCTCTTTCTACCACCGCCTCTTTTCTTGCTCGAAAACAAAACAAAGGAGCATATATCCAGAGAGGGCGGTTGCTTGTACACCACACGCTGGCTTTTAGAATGGAAACTTCAGGAGGGAAGCCGAGAGGAGCCAGACGAGCACATGCGAAGAAAATTAAATGTTTCAGGCCGATCTGAGCAGTGGAGATCAGATAACTACAGTCGTGGTGTATCTTCTTGGAGGTTGTATTCGTAGTTACTGTGCAGTAATCTCTACTAAAGAACAAGAGCTTAGTGTGTGATATACCTGGCACAATTTGGAGCATGAGGTCCAGCGGTTTGCTGGAAGCAATCTCTGTCCTCAGGAGACAAAAAAAAGAGACACCAAAGTGGTCTGGCTCTGGCGGTTGTTAAGAGTTTGGAGGAAAGGGAAAAAAACTAAAACACTGTTCACGCTAGTGAAGAACACGTTCTGCGGTTGAGTTGAACCAGAGCCGTCAGGGCAGACCAAGCTGCCGGCAATGTCATCGCCGTTCCTGTTGCAGCTCTAGGAAAAGCACAGGACCACAGCCTGTCTCCAGTTGCACCCCCATCAACTTGAGGTGCCGAGGACATGGTGATGCTGGGAGAAGGGAGATGACGACTTGGAGGGAGCCAAACCCTTCCCACAAACTTGTTGTGGTACTGTAGTTCTGGTGTGTAACTCGGCAAAGGGAGGTTTAGGGGTGTGATGTAAAAGAGATGTAAGCCAGGACTTGAAGTGTGTGCCTAAGGTCTGTTGCAGTCACAGATAATGGTGCTAAACAAATTAACTTGGGTATTAGAAACAGCAGAGCCATGTTAACAGGCCACTTTTGTCAGGTCAATTTATGCTCTTGAGAAGAGCCGAAGCCAAGCTGTGCCTGGCAAGCTGAACCTCTGTCTAGGCGGGTGTCCTGTAATGGGAACGCTTGGTGGAGAGTGCTTTGCATTACAGCTTGCACAATACCCTTCTACAACGTACACGTGTAGTAATATCTGCTTGAAGGACTTCTTTATTCCGAGACTACATCCACATCTTTTTGTTCAATATTCCTGGATGGATCCATCTAAAGAAGAGCAGGAATCCCTGCCGAGAAGCAGAATACGTTAGTCCAGGTGGAGTGCCGCGTTAAGGGATTATATTTGCTTTGCTAGCTGAGCAAGGTTTTGGGATACAGGTACACCACTCTCAAGTTTGGACTGGTTCTGAGATGTCCTTTCTCCCTGCAAAACAAGTGGGCTACGTGTCTGCAGACTGTCGGTCAGCGTTTGGAGTCTGTTAATGAGCCAATTGTACAGAAAATACACATTCCACTGGTTTTTCTCTTCATCAATCTTCTAGATATCCTAGAAAATTAGATATTTTCCTTTTCCCTCTTAAAACTCAATCAGATGAGATCAGGTGTTTTCAAATAACACAGCTGTGGTTTTTCACTACAGTTATTGTATCTCATTTAGGGACATGGTTTAGAGGTGGACCTGGCAGTTAGGTTAACGGTTGATCTCAGAGGTCTTTTACAACCTTAATGATTCTATGATTTGCTGCTTAATGCAAATTCAACAATCATATTGGTTCAGACTTCTACACTGACTGCATCAGTGTATTTTTAACAGTCATATTTTACAAATCACTTCAGAAACGCGTAGGTCGCACACTATTTTCAGAGGAATTTCCAAGTTGAAAGGACAGTAAGCTTTCTTTATCTTAGCTAGAAAATCCCGAGGTGTAAAAGCCCGAAAGGTCTATATCACTCTTCTCCCTTCAGATACCACACGTGCAACAATTTTATAGCATCGTTCCAAGCCTCAAGTTGAGAGAAGTTATGACTTAAGGCTATTGAACATGTAGGTTTTCAGACAGCTGCAAGTTCTGCTATTTTTAAACGCTTCTTCACCTGCAACAAAAGCTCTAGTTATTCTGTGCGCTAATGTATTCAATAAAATTTGATTTAAAACATTTTTGATATTTTAGCTGCATTTTGCTAATAAAAAAGGAATGTGGAAGGAAATATTTTGTGAACTCAAATAGCTGAAGTCTTACGGCAACTTTCTCACATCAGTTCAGCTCCTAAGTGGAATCCATGCATAAGGTGTTGTATTTCTAACAGATACAGTTGGGGTTTTTTCCCCCCTAAGAATTATAAATGTCTGAGGTGTGATTTAAAATGGAAATAGCATCGTAGCCTTCGCCGTCATGTCACTATCTATTTGCTATAGTTAAACCATTCGGGGAGATAAAATAGATTCAATAGAGCTATCAGATAGTATCTCACAGTCTTTTTATTTAAATGCGCCTCACTCTTAATGCAAAAGAGACCATGATATATGTGCCTATGTATGTTACCGAAAGGGACTAAAGAGCCTGAGTGCTGCTGGTGCTCAGTGAGTTGTGCTTTTCTGTGTTAGTTAGTGTTTTTGCAAACCTCATGTACCCTTTTCCCCCATCCTAACTTTTATACACGTATTACTTTCCTAAACCAGCATGCTAAGCAATTTTTTTTTTTTTCTCAAAGCTCAGTCTTTCCAGCATTCTGGAATTTTCGATTTTCCTAAGCCCCTTCTAATCTGTGTGCGATATCCTCAGCTGGAAACTGGCACCTGGTTTTGACGTACAGCTCTATACGGTTTCCATGCAGTGTTGTGGGTCTTCTAATAGTAAGACTGACCTAAATGCTATGGTCAAATTTGGTGTCCCTTTTCTCTCTGCCAGCGCATTCCTCTTACTAGTAGTTACCACTCCTAAGTATTTCATGCTTCTCTTTCTAGTTAACAGGTTTCTTGAAATGCATTAAGTATTTTTTTAAAGTCTGTGTGCAGAGATCAGCTTGCATTGTTCTAAGCATAATAGTTTATTTATGCATATATTTCTCATAGCTGTCATTTTCCATGAATGTTTGCGCCACACTTTCAATGTTATACTTTCTGACAAGTTTCATTAAATGGGATCATCCTTGTTTTTAGAATATGCCACAATAAAAGCATGCCTAAATTATATTCTTTTGGTTCCTTACTAGATAGCTCTCTCTACTCGTTCATTACCACTTGTCTGCATTCTTTCAGCATGTTTAATTTTTCGTCCAAGACTTTTCAAGTAAGATTTTGTGATACTGTCAGATATCAAACTTTAAAGCTTCTATTACAGTTTCCAGTTATCTATTATTTTTGTAGTTCTTTCAGAAGAATCTGAAAATTGATCAAGTTATCTTTTTTCTTTTTTTTTTCTGTCTAATCTTGCAGTGGTTTTTTTCTTAATACATCCTAATTCTGTTACGGGTTGAAGTGGTAGTTGTTAGGGTCATTCTTTTGAAGTGTGTGTATATTCTGGACTTACTGATAATATTAATTAGATACATGTAATAACAAGCAGCTTTAGTAATTAGTGAACTCCTGATAGAGACAGCACAATAGTTTGAGACATGTCTTGCTGCTCGAGAAAATTCAAAATGATCCAGATGTTCTTCGTTTCGGTATCAAAACAGTGTTGCCTGCTATGTACAGGTTTCCTGGGTTCGGGACACACGCCACTTGGTACTGACTGGCTGCTTATAATTCTGGAATTTGCTAGTGATGGTTACAGTCTGAGACTACTCAGAATGAAAAAAAAGCAAAACAAAAATACAATATGTTTATTCTACATCACTGAAAAAGCTTTTCTTCTCTACAAGTTTTGTTATAGAAATGTGAAGATATTATTAAGTGAGCAGAAGCAGCTGAAAATGGAAACTGCCCAAGAAGTTCAAAAAAGTCAGCATAAAGTGCAGAGAGAGAGAGAGACGGACTTAAAGCGTTGCAGTTTGTATTTCCATCCCTGTTTGCCTTCCTGGAAACTTGCCCTGGGTTTGTACTTAGGACCAGCTGCTCGTGGTAGCTGAGAGAGATGTGGCTGTAACCTATGACCACCCTTACAGGCAAATGCTTTTCCTCTAGAGTTCTTGCTAAAGGACAAATATAAAATAATTTTCAATCTTTTCTTACTAGAGTTTCCTTTTATTTCCCTAGTTTGTGTTCATCTGAAAAGGCAAAAGGGTTTTCTTTGCCTAGATGGACAGTGCAGGAGTCTTTGACTATTAATTTGACAATTAATTAATGTCTGCCTGGTGTTATATCCAAACTCAATGGCTGCTGTGGTCCAGATTTAGCATATCTTAGAGGTTTGAATGGTTATGCTTAACACTGAAAAAAGTTTTGACATGTATCTTGACACCGTTGCATCAGTGCTAACTGCAATTTTTTTTAATCCAATAGAAGATATACTATTATATCCAATTATTTTTCTCTATTAAATGTGCTTATCTTGGCTTACATACCTCTTATCCACTGATGTGGCTTAAAGTAATTTTATCACCTCCACTTAACCTTCGGTGTGCATGAGTTCAAATGTATGTCCAGGGGAGGCTCATCTGCTGCAATCTCTGCGGTGGTCTCTCATGGGGGGAAAAAAGCTTCATAAAAATTAGACTTGTGAAAATTAGGCTCACAACACAGATTTGAAGTTTAAATAAGTGACGTGTGAGGAAGGGTGCCTCAGTCCTCAAAAGACACGCTTTTGATCTCTCAGCTTTTTCTATACTGTTTTTCTACTTATTTTTCAGGGCGCAGTTAACCAAAAGTATCCCAGCTTTGCTGATGTGAAACAGAGGCAAAAGAGAGGTAGATCTGGATGCAGAAAGCCCAGGGCTTGTAACAGTATGTAGTAAAGAAAAAGGCTGTCGGGATTGCTAAGAACTCATATCTTTCTTTGAAATGAGCAGCACCTGCAGGTACTCCCAACCCTGAAGGTTTATACCTAGTTTTAGCATCCTGATTTCAAACCATTGTGCTCGATAAAGGTCGCAGAAGACGGTGTCCATATCAAAGCCTGAGCGAGCATCCCGCTCGCATTCTCCAGCATCACCATCTAGATGAGTGTTTGATAGATTACCACCTCTCGGGAGGCTTGCGAGGTGGTGGAAAAGTTACTGTAATCTACAGTACGTGCAAGAAAACTGCCTTCAGGACTGCCAGCCTGCATTTATGTTTTACATTGAACATTCTCTGTCATTTAAAGCCACATAAATTTAATATTTCTCAAGAATAGGATGGGGGTTTTTTTATTACTACTATTAAAATGAAAGCAGGAAGATCACCATTTACCTCCAGTTTTTAAAAAAGGTGTCACTAAGGTGGAAAGACAGGAGTTTTAACCTAGTCTGTGTTTGCTCCTTTCATGCTGTTCACCTTGCTCCTCTGCATATCTGGAGAGCACAGTGTCTGTTCTTACCTAAATTTTATGGCTACAACCTAATCTAAAATATCTGGGTGCTTGTGGCCATAGTTTTTTGCAGGTGACAAAAATTATTTGTGAGTTAGTCATTAGAGAGCTGTTGAATAACTTGTGAATTTGGGGAAAAGGCAACAGTCAGACTTTCTAAACTGTGGTTCATTTGTATTAGTTAAAATGCTTAAAGCTTTGGTCAAAGAAAAAAACAGGAAAGTGGGATCTCCTTTTATTCTTCCTTCCCTCCTTTTATTCTCCCAGATTAAGGTAGGAAAGCCAAGGGATGTAAGGGAGGGTCTGCCTACCTCACGTCTGTAAGAGGTCAGTCCCGAGAACCTCCGTTTTTATAGCTATGAATTGTGCTGCTGAAATAGTTCCCCCAAACACAGAAAATTACAACAATTGCATTGAAACCAGATTGTGAAAATCCACTTTCTCAGGAAGAGTTTACTTTTATTTGGTCCTTTTAAAATCCCAGTTGTAATGGGGGTGGGGGGGTCATTCAGTGGTTGTTTTTTTTTCCCTTAAGGAAAAAGGAATGGTGAAGGAGCTGTCAGAAATTTCTATGCTACACTTTCCAGTCGTGCTAAGATCCTTTACCTCCTATTTCTGTTTCCCCTTTCCCTTTTCCACTTGGCCATCTGAAACTGGAATTCTGAAAAACATCGGCCAGCCTCCCCTTGGTGCCTGGGACGGCGTTTATTTAGCTGGTTTATTGTCAGGAGCCAGACAGCAGTATTTTGGGGGAATTTACCATGTCGGGAGAAATCAGTTTTCTTTGTTAAAATGTATTGAATAATGAATCTTTTTTTTTTTTATTTGGTTTAGATTATTTCGTAGCCCGTTTGCTTTCAAAGGTGTTTCTAGTATCATCTCATTATATCCGTCGTAATGCATAAGAAAACTAAGTTGGATCTTAAGAAAAGCAGTGCTTTACTATGGGATCCTAAACAGATCAGTCTTTGGGAATATCCTCGCTATATGGATCCTGTGAGTGAGCACGAAACAATTCAGACCTCAGACATTGCTTTTTAAATTTCTTTGAACTACGACTGTCTTTCGAAAAGATTAGCTGCAATCTCATTGAAAAATGCACGCCTACCACCATCCCGCGCTGGCCTATTCATCCTGCGGGAAGTTGGCTTAATGCAGTTTTGTGCGGGTGCCTGATTTTAAGCAGAAATGATCCCGAAATAGCGATGCCTGGTTTTGTGTCCTGTTTGGTGTCCGTGCAATAATTCAGCATTATTTTGATGCCTCAGCAGAGGGCACTGTTGTAGCATTAAAGGCAGTTGAAAGTCTCATCTCCAGCTTTTCTTGATTTTTTTTTTTTTTTTGGAAAGTGTTTAATGTTCTCCATGTAATTAAATTCAGTTCCCTGTATAATTAGCAATGGAGCCTTATTCTTTGTGCCACTGCTGTGGATAGTATTATTTTTGTCTCTATTTGCCTTCAGTCAATGCAAAATACTGTTGCCTATCAAAACGTAGAAAGTTTTATTGCTATCTCTCAAAGCTAAGCAATATTTAAAGGTGGAAATATAAAACTGCATAGTTAGTTTCATTTAGTTGCTCAGAGTAAATAGGAAACCTTTAAAATTCCTGCTCATGGCTCGGGAAATAGCAGAGTTAATGCGCCATAATAATTTTACCTTTGTATCCGAATGTGTATTATAATATTTTTGGATTGTCAGTACTTGCAGGTTGTTAAAAATATATGCAAACCCATAATATTTAATTATGTGGGAAACCTATTGATTTTATTTGGTAGGGTTTTTTTTCCCTCTTTAATTTGTTTTCCTGTGTATCTTTGCAAGAAGTTGTACTGTATTAATGCTGTTTAGCATATTGAAATATTAATTACAGAGTGATCAGGCATAGTTATTTTTCATTAATTGCAAATGCAAAGTAATTACTGTGACCTAGAAGTAGTTTGCTTGTCCAAATACCTGTAAGCATCCTAATTTTTTTATGATTTATGAAGACCAGCTACAAAACATTGCGTCAGAAAGAAATAATTTTCTGAGGTACTAGAGATCTTAAATCTTACTGCTTACATTACATGAGAACGGTCTTACTGCTTGTACAGGGAAGATATTTGGAAGATGGGAGTCTATTAATATTCTGATATGTTTGGCTCGTAAATTGGCAAATACGTACAGAATTAATTACAAAAAACATGTTCTAGTTTTCTTTCAGAACGCGACTCTTTGTCTGTAACTGGTTGAGTTACACGAACAACCTGGAGAAGTTTGCATTAAAGATCGAGGGATACGCTCTGCCGCTGACTGGCAGGATACTCTTACATTCATTTAAAAATCAACCACAAAAGACGGCTTCTCCAAAAATCTCTGTTGCCTTAGAAATAGCGAGGAATCTTTGTTGGTTTTTTTTTTTTGGTAGTTGAAAATGTTAATTGAGTTATCGACAGCTACATGGGGTCGGGAGGATCGCGAGGAAAGGAGCACCAAAGAGTTTGAAACGAAAGCGTACGGTAGGGATCCGTACGCCTCTTCACTTCTAGGGCTCCCAGGAGAAATCGTGGGGTCGGGGCCTGATCCAGCTGCGGACCTGGTTCCTTCGTGGTCCGTAGGGTCTCTAGGAAGGGCGGGCTCTGCCGGATCTGTCGGCGGGCTGCCCGGCTGCAGGCAGCAGGACTCGTGTCTCAAGGCCAATGCCGCTGTCTAAAGTCGCCGCTAGGATTGCAGCTGGAAGCAGCAACTTGAAATAACAAAGGCAAAAGTTGGTTGCGTTGCTTTTTGTCAGTGCACTGCAATGCAACTGGCTTTTACTTTCACAGAGAGAGGCGATTGCCTCCGAAAAAAAAAAAAAAGCATACTCAGTAATACTGTTGTGCAGCGAATTGTAACGATCTGGCATTACGTATTTTCTAAGGGGACTAATACTGTGCCCAAGAAGACTCTAATTAAATGTACGGTTTTGTTCTTTAAAGCTTTCTTTCATATCGTTTCCTATTTATTAGTGTCTCCTTACATCTGCTTGGTAGGCTAATATTCAAGCAAATTCTTGTTTCGTCTGAAACATTAATACTGATGTACTGCTCCTGTATCATCTCTGTAGCTGTTATCTGTTGTATGTTTTCCCCATGAGAGGCTATCGCAGGTTTTTAGTCCAGACTGTTTGTATTCGACAAGGTCAAGATAAGTTTTATCTCTCTAGATAAGTCAAGTGCATTAGGATCAATACAGTTACAGTAAAATACATTGGCAATATTTATTGCCAAGATCCTAATGAATTTTTAAAGCTTGTAAGACTCCGTCAGTGTAGTGTGGATGCCCTAAATCGTTGTTTGTAACGGAGCCTATGCAATTACAGAGTTAGGTACTTTCTAAAAATAAAAAACGTACAACTTTATGTTTTTTAACAGAGATGGAGCTTTATGCTCCTCCTCCCCCAAATCCTAACAGATTCTTAAGACGCAATCGAAATGAGTGTTTACTTTCTCTTCACTTGGGTGTCTGTATAGGGATTTAGGAGGCTTATCCCCAAGTTACCTGTTACGATTACAAAGTTGCTCTATTTTTAGCACTCTAATAGTTTTTTGGAATTTTACCTTCCACTTTTTATTGACAAGATAATTGTCTTTGTTTTGGCTTTGACAGAGTGGCTTAGGCCAGTTTCATTTGTGATACAAATTTCCCTAGGTACATATTTATGCAGTTAAATCAATAAGTATTTCATAATCTCTCTAAATACTTATGTAACTTAATAATTCCAGCCATTATGATGCATCTACTTAAATATGTATTTTATGTAGGGGCATTTAAAAATGCAAATTATAGGGATTATTTTCCTTCAGGCTTTGTATTTTTCTGCTGCATCAGATAGAGAGTAAGAAAATTAACCCACAAAAAATCCTACTAAAGTAATACTGAAGATCTGACTTATATCCGGTAAAGATAATTTGTTGATAAGACTGCGTGGCTCGCTCAAACTCATTTTGCTTTCTCTGTTTTCTGTAGTTGATCTTTTAAACCACGCGATGCAGCCATGGTAGCATGAGGACTAAGTTAAGGAGAAAGTTTCCACCTCTGCCACAGTCACCTACTTGTGTGTCTTCTAGTAATGCCCCGTTGTCATTTTTTGTAGCCTCCAGAGCACCCAAAGATTGCTTCTTCGTATTTTTAATACTCTGAAATTCAGAATCAGGATTGATAATACTGTGTTCGGAAGCTGCTGTGTAGCTTCTGTTCGTCTTTACCACGGAGGTTTGATACCTGACACTTTTAATTTAATTTAATTAGGGAGGCAGAACCCCATCTTCGTGTTCATTAAGGGGATTATTCATCAAAGTTATTGCTTCCTTGATGGAGAATAACAATATCACTCGCAATAGCTGATGTTGCTCTCATAATTACATTACTTTCTACTATTTTTCTCTCCAGGGCTTTGTACTTAGTCTCTTTATTTGAAAATTTTAAATTGAGGGAAGCATAAACTTCTGGTGTAGCAAATTCACGAGGGCCACATTTATTTTAGTCTAGTAGCTTTATGTCGTGTGCGTGCTTCGTTGAATTTTTTTTTTCCTGCTTTTTATTGGTTCTCTGCGCTGTCTTTAAATATTTGTATTTCTTTCAAGCTTAGCTGCACTTCGGCTCGGGGCCTGAGGTTTCTGGCTGCCTGTTTGCTGATGTAGCTGAATTCCACCGCGCTGAAATCCTGCAGAGATCGCTGTAGCAAGGAAGCCTCTGCGGAGCAGGGAGTCACCGTGGGGTTTGCTGGAACAGAGTCGAAATCTAATGTAAAATTAATAAGCGGGGGGAGAGCAGACTGTTTGCAAAAGTTATCTTTTGTAACACAGCCCTAATCAAATATTCAGAAAATGACAGCTTTAAAAATAGAACAGTTGTCCTTTTAAAACATGAGTAGTTTGGTTAATTTACCCCCAAGTATCCGGTGTCTGTGACGCAGAAAAACCCGTATCTACTAAGGGGGGGAAAAGAACATTGCAGAAAAGGTGACAAGTTTTCACCTCTTTCCTCAGAGAACATTTTAATTCCGCTTTAATCAGGCTGCCAATAAAAGAGTACTTGGCTTTCAAGGGGAAACAAATCAAAATATGCATTTATCAGTCACGAGGCAGAATTCAATCGCTCACAACTGATGAACTCCAAAAGGAATGAAACTAGTACTATCACACTGCCTTGGTGGTTTGCTTTGTACTATCAAAGAGCTGGTACTATCTTTTTCTGCCACATCCACTGTTTGTCTGTCATCCCTAATTACGGCCTTTCAAAAGAAACGCTTCATAATTGCTGTTAATAGTTAAAATAAAAAATTTCGCATCTAGATAACTAAACTAGTGTTCTGCAGTGTGCAGATTTGTACGTTTTGCAGCTGCCAAAAATAACTAAAAAAAAAAAAAAAAAATCAGCCAGAGATGAGGAAAGAGAAAGAGGTTGCAAAGTGGTACCGTCAGTGTTATCATACAGGGCTCCTGCAAGGGCATGTCACAGGCCTGTCTTATTAAAATAAAACTTTATTTTCCGCTAGGAGAGGAGACTTCGGGTTCACGTTGTGCTGCACAGGTGGGCTCTCATTTCAGGCTCTTCTCTCTGCCGCTCCGGTTAAGAAAGAAGAGACTGAAGTGGAAAGAAGTGGGTTTTTTTTTTTGTATTGAAGCAAAGTTGGATGCTGTTTCACATATGGGTGTTTCTAGGTAGTGGGAATTGGTTGCTCTGGGTTTTCTGCTTGTTTAGCATGAGGCGAACACATTGCTCACTTTATTGATATTAAACAGAGTCGTCCTGATGGTTACAGTAGTTAGGCTACAGCATTATACACAAAGCTGAATCTTTCTGGTGAGAGAAACTGCATTCTTCGGGCTTATCTTGCTCCCTGCGCTGGAATTTACATGCGTAACTACCAGTGCATCAAGATGAGTTTTTCGCCTTTGTGTGGTTTGCATCTCAATGAGGGTGGAGAGGTGCAGTCTGTTTAGCTTTCCTTCTCCCAGCCCTGAAAAATGGTTAAAACTCACCTCATACTTTATTTATGCTTTGTTCCATCCGACTTCTCTTCTGCTAGTAAGGATTTATGAGGCCAGAAAGCAAGAGCCAAACTGCTCTTCTGTTTCGTTTTCTCCATTTCTCGTCCTTGTTTGCTTTCTTTTTTGCTCCCGGTGCAGAACACGCTTTCCCCTGCCTGACTGCCTGCCCCTCTGGGGCAAGGCCCGGGCAGATCCCGGGGTGCTGGGCTCCCCAAACACAGCACCATGCCCTGTTCAAACCCACGCCTCCACTCCGGGGTCCTGGGATTGCAGCCTGAAACTGGTTGTGCAAAATACCAGCTTTGGCGTGAGTCTGATGTGCAAAAACACCGGGATCTGACCTCTTGTCTCTCCTTTTCCCCTTCCTGTGCTTCCACAGTATCTCACTTGTCTTGCCCGGGTCTGGGGAGCTTTCTGCTCTCCTCCATCCCACTGAGCTCCATCCTCTCTTCAGATCTCACCTCCTGACCTCCTTTTTTTTCCCCGGGAGCCGATTAGACAAGGGAGGTACGTTGTCATGTGGATGGTATATACAAATAAATGGCATTGTATTTTTTTCTCTTTTATGGTTGATTTTAATCTTGTGCTTCAAAAGCACACTAGTAGTGGTTGCAGTTAAAAGAAATACAAAGTAGGATTATTAAAGCGCCTGTTTGGGTCACGCGTTTGTGAAAATGAATGTGTTGATGTTGCTTGAATAGCTAGGAGAACTTGTGATACTCTAAAATTAAAAAGCGGGGAGAAACAAGGTAGAAATGTGATGGCGGGGGAGAAACTTTTGTCTCTTCTTCTGTTTGAGCGTTGTAGCGTAGTGGTAGCAAAGGGGTTTGTGTGCTCAGCTATTAATTTCAGGACTGCATACATTTAATTGACACGAAACTGAGTGTGCTTCATTTGAAAGGTATCTTGCACAGCTTCGGAAAATGAAGTTTAGGAAAATCAAGTAGAACCGTAAATAATAATAAGTTTATAAAAATGCTCTTATGCCTGCAGATAAATAATTTAGGATTATAACCTGCTGTTGCTTAAATAAACAATTGACTTTACAAACAACAGACAGTAGAGAAACCAAAGTTTTCAAAATAACCTTAATTTTTAAAGGAGAGCTAAAGGAGAATCGTAAAGCTTTGCATGGAGCTTCTGACATTTCATGAATGCATTTGCGTTCGTGCTTTTGTCACATAGACCTTCGCAGACTTGGGGCTTTCATACATGTCGCTTGAATTCTTGCCCCTGTTGCCCAATTTACTGATGATTTACTGCACTCAAGAAATATTTATATATTCATTCTGGGAAAACATGGAAACATTACTTCTCTGTTAGTTTTGCTCAAGAAGTAACCTGCTGAAGGTGGTAGTGTATTATGTGTCTGAACCATTGAATTATTGTATATACAGGCTACTGAAGTCTTAAATTAAACTGTTTGTACTGCTAGGTGTGAATATGGATAGTTCTGTGTTTTCCAGAGAGCTGATGATTAGAAAAATGATACATTATTAGACAGCACTGAGGAAGGTACGTCAGGTGAAGCCGGAGGAGGAGGAGGGGGACTGCTGGGTAAAGGATGAGTCAGAAGCTGACAAAGTTCTTCAGAATTTGGTAATTAACAGAAGTGAAAATAGGAGTCAGCAGGAGCTGGAATGACAAGGATCTCTAACTTCTTTTAAGAATGCAGAAATCCAGGCGCTGTAACGCTGGGTCTGTATCCTGATAGAGGCCTTGGTTTGTTATCCTGGGTGTGATAGGTAAATTCCAAGGGTATCACAGAAAAGTATGAAATGTCCTTTGGAGGACAACTAGAACATCCTACCCCCCCCCCCCCCCCCCAAAAAAAAAATTTTCCCTTAGCTTTCCCTGCAAGGCTTGTGTGCTGAATCATAAGGACTTAGAATAGACTTTTTTAATAGAGCTGTGGCTAGTCTTATTAAATGTGTCTAATTATTTCCAAGTTTTTCACGAATTTTGGAGTTTTTTGGCAATACGTTTCCTGCATCTGGTGGTACGCTTTTGGGGTGGGGGGAAAAAAAGATGCATTTTATATTGTTGTCTGTGGCACTTAAATGCCTAATTTATCTTTACCTCCTCTGTACTTCTACCTATACTGCTCTTTTTTTTTTTTTCCTTTTTATTTTCTTTTTTCTTTCAAGTAAGCATGTAAGATGACTAGATACTTGTGTCACAACTTTGGCCACTGAGTTCTGCCCTTGTGGGTCTAATTAGCTGCCCTGTTATATTGCCATATTATGTTGTTTGGCATGTAACAGCCACCTATTATTATTTTTTTTTCCTGACCCTCCTATGAAGGGAAACCACAATGATTGAAGGGGCCTCTGATTTTGTAGCCCTTTCGCTGGATGTGTTTGTGTATGTTACTTCAGTATTCTCAGGCAATTTTTATTATGCTTCTCATGGCCAAATCTTGTTCTCAATAAGATTAGTGGGAAATGTCCCCCTTGTTTCTTTGGGGGCAGATTTTGCTACTGTGCATTTATAACTTCAAAGAGAGCAATAAATAGCTGGTCCCCGTCATTGGAGTGAAACACACTTGAGTGAAAGGTCAGAAAGAGGTGGCAATGCTAAGAAATGTCTCTGAATGTCAGAATCAATTAAAATATTACTTTATTTAAATTACTGATTTCATGGCATTATTCTAATTCGTGGAGCCTTTTAAAGCCATGAGTTCCATTTGGAAATATTAACAGTAAAAAGCATTTGGGCACCTGAAAGCTGTGGGTTTGGGTGTTTTTATTACTATTTTTTTTAGGAGATGAGTAAGTTGAAGTCCTTCTAGTCTATGAAAGCGTAGAAAGAAGATGTAGACACAGGAATACGAAGGAGAGATTAATGCAAGACCCCCTCCTGGCTGCTTTTTAATCTGCTGCAATTACTGTTTATTCTTAACCCTGTAAGTAAATGAAGTTGGAAACTCAGCTATCCCTTACCAAAAAAAAAAAAATAATTGTTGCATTGGGTTTCAGAGAAAGACGCCACCGCCATCGCCTGCAGTGTGGTGGTAACCTAAGGGTCAGGCGAACTTGAACTGCAGCATTAGGGCTGTCGTTACGTCTATCAAGCTTTTCCTGCGAACCGGCGCTCCCTGCGCCGCTGACTCGGGCTCGCACGCCGCTGCTGCCGCCACGTTTTCAAAGCAGCTCCTTCCTGGTGCCTTTGGCACGAAAGAGAGGAGAAATACATGTCATCCGCTGGTTTCGCCGCCTCCGGTCGGAAGGAGCTTTTACCTTCCCGTTTCACTCGCTGCTGAGAACTTCGCCTGAGCTATTGTGATGGGAAGTAATGCTATTTAAAGAGAAATATGTTTTGGCATGCCATGTTTATCTTACGATAGGACTTGTTAAGTGTCTGATGTGTAGCTTGTTTTTACCACGGACGTGCTACAGTTGACTAAAAAACTCGAGGCAACATTTAGCATTTTATTTGATCCAGCATACACATTTTTGATGCTCACTTAATGTTCAAATCAGTAACAGCAAAGTCCAGCTTTCCATAAGTAACTACTAGCTCTTAGCCTCATTTTTCAGATTGTGGTGTTCCATACTGCTTTAGAATATGATCTAATCTTTGTACGAATGGCTCCGTCATAAGCATTCATGCACTAAACACATGCTTGGTTCAAAAGGTAGTTTAAAAATTTAGGCAGCACCTGAGCTGGAGGACAGACAAATTGCCTTTTTAAGAATTTTCCCCAGTATTGCTATTTGGGTTTACTTAAAACTTAGTACTCTCCAAATTAGACAAGATGACCAATGAAAATTAAAAGCTTTGTGAACTAGTAGCTTCTGGGTTTGAGTACTGCAAACCCAAGGAGCCATTTACCCTTTGGATTTCACAGTTGTGATGATGCACAAGATGATTCAACCAGACTGAACCTCCACTCAGTTTAATGTATTCATTGGTTTCTTTTTTTAAGCCAGAGGAATCATTAAAACATTTATTTCAACCTTCAGTATAACAGGCAGTAGATTTCTCATTGGCTTGCTTTGTATCGAGTCCAGGACGTTTGGAATTTTAAATCTTATTTTCCCCTCCAATATTGCCTGTGTGCACCTCTTGCAGCAGGCAAATGCTTTCACTGGCAGGGCAAGCTAAGGAGCACTCACTGATAAGGAAAAGGGACAATGAACTTCAAAAGAAACAAAGCAAAACAAAACAAAAACCCTAAAACACAGCGTGTGAAAGCCTGACCTCTGCTAACTTGACCCTCTGTTTCAGGGCATTTTGTTTGTATTGGATGCAAAGGGGTGGCTGTGGGTCTGCAGCCACACAGCAAGGGAGCACAACACCCTATAACTGAAAACTCCTCAGTGATTAAATCTGGATTATTGGAATATCTTGATTATTGGAATATCTTGATTATTGGAATATCTGGATTATAGTCTTGATTATTTTGTTCCTCCTGATTTTTGAAACTTCTGGATGTGCTTAAAGCACATTACATTCATAACTATAAGAACTAGAAAGTGTTTGCAGTGAAAGCCAGAATCGCTCATGCAGTCTTCTGGACCTGCCCATGAAGTCCAGAGAGAAATGCAAAATACCTCTTTAAAAAAAAAAATAAAATTTGGAAACCTGCTAATATGCTTTTTTCCCCCCCCTCTCTTATTTCCTTTAGCTTCTTGGATTAGCAAATATAGTTGGGAGAACTATATACGGTTTGTATTTTTAATATTCTTCCAGACCCGTTCGTGCCCTTCCAGGGACTTCTCAGGAGTAACAAGGGGACCTCCCTGCATGGACAAAGCATTTAGTTACTTTTGGAAAAATTTCTCATTCCTGACAGCTGGAGCAGGAGCAAGACACGGGCTTTCTGGCTCTTGCTGCCTTTTTGCTTGGCAGAGTGGGGAAGGACCAAGAAGGAGGGGGAGAGGGAGGACCTGGAGGGTGGTGGAAGCGGAGGATGGAGATGCAAGATGTCCTTAGGGCTGTAGGGAGGTGTTTGGATCTCAGCAGCGCTCTGGTGAGCTCTCCTTGTGTGCAAACGTTTTATGCAACAGTTTGTTTAAACAAAAAGAAGAGAAACATTTTTGTAAAATGGCAGAAGAGGTAGCATGGTGTAGCAGGAGATCGTAATAGAAATGGTCTTTTAAGGGGAGTAGATGAAGGAAGTGCTGGGGGTGCAGGTAGCCTAATCTGCTAGAGATCTCGGTGAAATGCCAGCTGTGTTTGGTTCTGTGTTTGTGTGTATTCCCTGCATTGTTAGATGCTTCTGTGTCTGAAGGAGCGCTAGCTGCTGCAGGAGCTTTAGAGAGGTATGAAAAACATTCCTTCTGAAAATACTGGGAAGCTCCCTCCACCCCCATTGTTTATTGGAAACTTTTCCCCCCTCTTAAGATATTTGATTATGGTGTAATGCAGCTAATTTAAGCATCTGTTTATCACTGCCTGGCTAGACTGAATGTGAAATTTCAATTGAATTACCTCCCAAGAGAGCTTTGAGCTCTGAGGGTAAAACAAATCATTTTCTCTCCATTCCCCTGGGATTGTCAATAAAAAGAATTCATCTAAATAGTTTACATGCGTTTTGAAATGTTGCATCTACTAGACTTGGTTTTGTTGTTAGTGGAAAATTGCCAGTGTGAGTAGAATATCGGCTTTAACTCGGCTATGGCAGTGTTGTAACATGGTAGTACAGTGTCTGGAAAGGCTACAGCTATGAAAGCATTTGTGGCTAAGTAATTCATATTTGATCAATAAACATGCATGGTTTATTTTCGAACAGAAGATAGCGTATAAACCTTAGCTCACTAAAACCTCAGACCTAAGCTGCCACCAGCTCAGTAGCTTCTCCAGCTCTTCCAGTTGGCGTATGTTACAATAAAGCAAATTATTGCTGTGAGCTGCTGGTGGGACACCGTGAGCCCCTCACAAACACCGCAGCTTTGTCTGCTCCTAAATATTTGTGTGCGCACGTTATTAAAGATATTTCCGCTTCCACAAGAAACAGTAGATTTTCTCGTTTATTTATCATCATGTCAACAGAAATCTGGGAGGGGGCAGGGTACAGGTTTTTCTTGCTTTGCAAAAAAACTAGTTACCAGGTTTACATCTTCTTTGTCATTTTGGTAGTGTGAAGAGAGGAGATTTTCCTTCTTTGTCTCACTTGGATTTGAAGTGAAATCTTCTGCCATCCACATGCAGAAGACCTGCAGATCTGATCTGTAGTTGCTTTTACTCAAACTGGGGCGTGTGGCCGTGGGCTGCAGGCAGCAATCCAGGTGCTGGGGATGCCCCGGTGTCTCCCCGCTGCTCTCCTGCAAGGACAAGCAAGTTTTCCTCCAGCTGAGTTTACTGATTGGGAAAGAGCCCTAGATTGTCTCAACATAAATAACTGTGGGCTACATTTCCAGATGCAAGCAATGACAAAAAGTTCAGGCTTCCTTATGGGAATATCCACGCTAACCTTTGTGCCCATCACCGGGCTCTCACCAGTGCAACACCACTGTGCCCTTCAGCTCAGATCTTCTGGCTTACTTGGAGCTGCAGTGTAAAGGCTGAGAGTAATTTCATTCAAGCAGGAAAACTAAAATCCCCAAGAGTAATTAAACTGGAAGGTGTCATGACAGCGTGAATGCTTGTACCCCAGCTATTGTACCGCAAACCAGCGTGCAGGTAACCTAGAGAGTGAGCAGACCAAAGGCAGGTGGACAGCAGAATTTGTTTTGCTGACAGCTCTCCTCTTGCCAGCAGCAATTCCAGCTGAGAGTTAGAAGAAGGTCTCGCGGTAGCGAGATGCTTCATCAGCAAACACCTTTATACCAGTTTGCCTTTTATGATGTGGCTAGTTAAAATTTGCTCTTGTACAGGTATTCAGGCAGTGAAGAAAAACTTCTTTAAACATCTTCTAGCAGTGATAGCAGTAAGAAGATCGGAGGTACCCATGCAGAGCAAATGCCTGTTGATTATTTTAGAGTGGCGACGTGTTCAGACCTGCAGGAGCTAGCCCAGGTTAGCAGCTATACTTGTGTCATTGCCCTTTTACTCCTTTTCTCCTCTCCTGGTTCTGTTTTTATTGATTATAAAAGTCATCTCATCATGTTAACTGGGATAATTTTAGATGACATAGCAATTGGGATGACAATCAAAAATCAGAGTCCAAAAACTGCACAAACTTTTAAATAAAATAGATGAAACCTTGAAAGCTTAAAGAAATTTTAGAGTAAGCTTGTTCAGCAGTTTGGTGTTTCTGCAGTCATTCTGATAGCTGGTCATGTGTAATGGCAAAGCCTAAAGAAGTTGAATTCCACGTGCGTGGCTAGTGTATTTTCCTAAGAGCTCTAACCAGCAGTTGTTCCTACAGTCATCACAGGGAGGGTTTGAAGAAAGGGACACAATATTGCTTGTTTACGTATCGATATTTTCTTTACTATGAGGGATGGACTGTTTAAAGTACTTGTTTGCAGAAGCAACAGAAGTTATTCACAGATTGCACTGGTCTAGGAATGATTACTTCTAAATGTAAATTTAAATTATAGCAACATTCATCGTTAGCAGCAAAGGCATAATCATGGTAAAGATCATTCTGGATTTTTATTCCAAAATGGTAGTAGACCAGAAGTCTGCGGGTACGTTGGAGCTTTGGCACGTGTTGTGAGATGCTAATAGTCTGTATTTCCTTTCTGGCTCTAAATATGAAACTGTTTTGACAGTTTAAGTATACTTTCAAACGATTAATCCTGACAGGGTTGATAGTAACCTAAGAAAAATTTTTTTAAACCCCAAAACTGCAGTTTATCTTAATGAGTAGCTCACACTGTCAACAGCAAAGCCCTGTTACTGTGTGTAGTAGGGTTTAGAGACTATCACGATGAGAAAGGACAGGTCTTGTAATTTTAAAGTACATGAGAAGTAGAGACAGCCCCTTCTCTGCAGCCATCCGTAGTCTTCCAGTGTGCCCCAAGCCCCAGGTGCTTCGCCTGTGCCTCTCTCCCCTTTCTTGCAAAACAATCTTAAGAACAAACTTATTTTTGAGATCCTTGAACTGAAATGGTCTTCTTTTAGGAAAGGTGTGCGAAGATACCAGCTACTTAAGATAAAATAGATACAAGTGTTTGTGTAATGTTAAAAGTAAGCACCCGCATGAGAATAATCTTGGAGTGTTTCCAAATACAAATCAGTCCTGTGTCACAAAAAGTCAGAAGTCTCCCTTGAATGAAGATCATTACCCTCAGGGTGCCTGTTGGTCACTCTTTAAAATTCTTATAAAAACAAAGAAATTAATTATCCAGTATAAAAATGGGGCATACGTCTCCTGGCAAACATTCAATTAACTTTTTAGTGCTTGCTACTTAATGTTGTGTTTGACCAGTCGAGCATTGAGAACGACTTTCCTTTGAAAGGGAGCTGGGGTGGAACGTGGCATTGCGCTGGAGCTTTGCTCCGGCGGCCAGTTGTGGCTGGTCATCAACATTTTTCCCATGATCGTTGAGTGTGGAGCTAGTTATATTTTACTTATGCATGTGAGATGTAGTTTGCTTTGGGACAGGTTTTTTTTGTAGGCTGGATGATGTTTTATTGAGAATATAATTTAGCTAGTTTTGCAATCGTAGACTGGATTGCAGTGGTTGAGCATGAACTACCAATTAAAAGCAACTGTATAATACTTCTAACTCCCATGACTAATGGGCTGAAAATATGGAGCTCTTTGACCTGGATCCAATCCAAGCTAAAGATGAATTATGCCACATAGATCACATTTTCTACTGTTAAAATGGCACATGGTGCAAATGTAAACCCCAAAATTTAAGAAATACTGACTTCCAAGGGATGAGCTGATGTGATGAGAGATGTATTTTCAGAGTAATGCATGAGCAATACTTGAATAAATTTTCTTTTTAGAACTTTTACCTATTTCTATGCACATCGATATCATTTATAATCTCCTTTCACCATTAATCTCCTGCTGCTTTGCTACCAAGTGACTGTGTACTGAAATAATTGGAAGGGAAAGGTTCTCTGGGTTTTTTTTATTGAGTGCCCCATGTCCTTTAGATTGGCAGTATAAATCTCATTGTTACAAGATATATCTTTTTTTTTTAAGTGCATCCTGTATGTAGAGATTCTCAAATTGGTCTTTGATTGTTGTATATTATTTATATGGGTTTTTTTCCTCAAAAGGATTGCTAAAATTCATGAATTTGGTGTTAAATCTGGTAATCTAAAGAGCCAAGTTTTGTTGTTCTTGTAGCAGAACAAAATTAAGTATCTATGGGTTAAACTTAAGGCTGGTTGGACTGCTAAAAGCTGTATAAATATGCAAGGCGCCGGAGCTTATGTGAAGGAAAGTGCTCTGCTCGTCAAACGAGGGAGTGATTACGTGGCAGGGCAGTAGGAGTTCTCTTGGAAACAGGGGAAATTATCAGCGTACCAGGACAGAATGCAAAGGTCGATCTGCTGAATACAAATAAAGTATTGAGCACCAGGTTCTGCCTCATGGAGCTGGCGCTTTTGGAACCGCTGTGATAAATGCACTGATAAATTCGAGGGAATGAGTGCTATTGCAAAAGCCTGATGAAGGCTAGAAAGTGTCCAGCTAGTAGGAATTGCATTGCTTGGTCAGGCACAATGAAATTAAATAGAATTTGCTTTAGTGAAATTGCGTCAAGGATGATTAAAGGTGCTGCTGGGAGAAGGTGGTGATCACCTTTCACTGAAGCCACTTCAGTGACTCTGTCGCTTACTCCGTACGTCTGTTTTGTTTTTTCTCCTTTGCTCGTTTCCTCTAACTCCAAGGCTCCTCTCCCTCTCCTGTTCCCTTCCACCGTCACGTCGTGCCCCTGCTCCGAGCCTGGAGGTAACACCAGGGCTTCTTCAAACAACAGGGAGCTCGTCAGAAGCCGCTTGTCAGCACCGTTCCTTGGGACCGTGAGAGTTTGCCCAAATACACCAGGTCCTGCACGTCCCCCTAACCAATACGCAGCGTTCTTCATTCCCTCGTTCTTTGATAATTGCGTTTTGGGTCAAGATTTGGCCTTTTAGCTGCACTGTCAACAGCTCCAAAAAGCTGATCCGCGTAACGCGGCGCCGCGTTTTGTTCTTACCTAGGTGAGACCGAGACGTGCGGGTCGGAGCTGCTCTCTGCTCCATCCCCAGCTCGGCTGTTCGGATCTGCCGTTGGGAGTCCAGTCCGTATCTCGTTGCCAGCTGAGTCACCAAGCAGTCTCTGATCCCTAGCTGCTCTGGTGTGGCATCACGGGCTTCTCGCCTCTGTGGCTAAACTCCTCTTTGTTTTCTTGATGCAGAAGTCTGCAGAAAAGTCCAAGTCAACCTCCTGTTGGTTTTCCTTTAATATTTTTGCATTTTGCATGACTTTAGGGACCTTTGGCCTCATGGGTGTCGAACAATGAACTGTAAGAAAATTCACATCTTTCCAGTTATTTTGCTTTCCTAAAATGTGACGGCAGAGCAATGCCTGGCAGCTGCGGGCAGGACCGAGGCCTCGCTGTGCTCCGCTGCGTTTGCAGGGGAGCTGTGATACCATGAATGTGAAGTTTGAGTGACGTGAACTGGGTTTTGCCCCAGATGGGCTGACAGTGTAACTAGTCTTTTCAGGTAAAACAAAACACATATGCACACAGAAATACACACACGCCTGTATATAACCACGTGTAACATCCATATGTTACCGAGATGAGACAGTATCTCATGACTTTTTTGTTTCCATTTGATATTTAAATGATCCTCTGGCAATGGGACCAGAGTTGCATACTCTTAAGTAAAAAGAGACATCTTCAAATTCATATAAGAACACCTTGGCACTGTAAGTGGAGCCTATTTCCTCAGTGTATATATTTTCTTGAACAGTTTGACATTTTACCTCTGCTGCTGCTGGTTAATACTAGACTGAGAAGTGTAAGGAATATTTTTCATTATTACAGTTGTTGGAGCAGTGCATGTGCAGAGCTATATTCGGTCACTTATTACCTCTTCATTTTTGTAACAATTGTAGCATGAACTAATTATTTTCTCAGCTTGAGATGTATTGGAGTTGTGTTTGATAACTGTTTATTTTACAGACCCTTTTTTGAAGGAGTGATCTAAGCTCGGACGAGGGGTCCTCTGCTCTGCTCCCTTCAAAGGCACAGGGACGATCAGGGGCTTTGCTAGGGGGGGAAGAAGTTGGGCTGTAGATTGGTGCACCGCCTTCGTCCACGTATGAATATCCAGGTGAAAAGTTAATGCTGCCACTAACGGGATTATCTTCTGCTCCATGCTGGCACATCCCTTGTATTGCCCAGACGACAGCAGAGGTAGCCAAATGGAGCCGCGTGGCTCGGAGGAGGTGGGGAGAGAGAGAGAAGCAGAGGTGTTTCAGCAAAGAAATCAGCACGCTATTAGGTTTAAACCGTTTCTCTTTGCTTATCTCGGGAATCAGAGCCACCGAAATGCTATCTTCTCTCTGCCATTGACTCCTTTCCAAAGGATTTGCTGTTGCCCAGTACGAAGGAACCTCAAATACACCGCAGAGCTCAAAACTTGCACCAAAATGAAGCCATATTAATAATAATAATAATGAGTTACAGTTTCCTACAGATTTAAATTGGCTCAGTAAATTTGACACCACGTTTAGCTTCTGAGGTGGTAATGCATCAGATTACACTGTGTGGTTCTTTTTCGTGGCATGTCAGTAAAATAGAAACTAATATTCTATATTGGCATTTCAGAAGATGTTTCTTCAGAGGGTTAAGCTTTCAGTGAGGATTTAAAGACTGTTAGTGTAAATGTGACCGTTCTGTGTATTTTTCAATTCAGGCAGCCTACTTCTATTATAGAGAAAATGTTAACAACTTAATATTTTGGTTTAGAATTATAGATGGTAGAGTTTTAGAACATAAATAGATGCTCTGTATGGCAAAAAAATTTGAAATAGCACTTGAAAGAGTTCATTATCTTCATATTTCCATAACTTCATTAGTTCCCTAACTTACTTAGCGCTCAAGCAGCGTTTGCTGGGTGCTTTGTATGCACACAAAGGGGCAGTTTTTGCCCTGAAAAGCTCGGTCTTGGGGCATCAGATGTAGGATTTGATAATGCAGAAAGCAGTAAACGATGACCAGTTCTGTACAGTTTTAACTGTGATAGCTGGTTAAAGAAATTTGCAAGCTATTCTTTAAGAGAAAATGAGGCTCTCAATTGCACTAATACTTTTCTTGAAAGGGATTTTGCTTTCTGTAGAAAACTGCCTTTTTGTGGTAAACCAGAAAACTACTTTTTTTTTTTTCTTGTAGGGAAGAGTTCTTCACAGGAAACCATTTTCTGACCAGCTTTAAAATACAGAGATAACAAAGACCACTTACAGTTTTTTCTCATCACTCCTAGGGAAACTAAATGCTAAACTCTCAGCATTACGTGAGGTTTACTGAAAGCAGGAAAGGTCGTTGCTTTTTCATCCTTTGCCTGTACCCCAGAAGAGGAAGAAAATAAAGTAAAATATAAATACCAGGCTATTTTTGCTCCCAAAGTTGTTATTGAGAGCTTTAGCTGCTCAGTGCTTTCCTGTCTTCTCTACTCTGAAACCGTGCTTATCGGTCCCGCTGGCAGCAGCCTGCATGGAGATGGCAGCAGCCTAAAATATTTAAAAATGTGTGGGACAAGAGGAGGGGAAACAGGAGGAGGTTACATTGGCTTTTTCCTGGAAAATGTGACATTTTCACCAAACGTTGATACAGCAAAAGCTTTTTGAGGGAGAAACCAGAGTTTCCATTTGGAAATGCCGCTGTACTGCTGCAGGGAAGTCATCGCTGGGTCGACTCGTGTGCTGTCTCCTCATGGCCCGGGTTCCCTGGGTGGACTTTGGTTTCTTCATCCGAATGACTGTGCCTTTTCATTAAGCTGTGCTGGTAAAGCAGAGAAAACAAGTCTGGTTGGAAAGCTGCATCTACAGAGGGCAGCAAGGAGGGGAAAAAAAGAGGCACCGAACTGCAGTGCCTATGATATACAGTGATGGTGGCTCTAGGAGGCTACATTGGGTTTTCATCTTTTAGACAAAAACCAACCTTGTGGTCCCAGTAATACTTTCTAGTAGCACTTGGTGTTTGCTAAATTGTGTGCTTGCCCATTAAGCTTCCTTTACCATACGTGCAACATCAGCATTTATTTGTGTTAAAGCAAAACAGCGTCAGAAGGTACTTCATTAATATAATGATGGGTCTCTTTGGATCGCCCTATAAATATATGTCACTGCAATACCAGGTATCATTCATCATATTTGTCGCTGCAATACCAGGTGTATCGTTCCCAGACTCTGCTGGAGCAGCTTAGGTCAATTTGTGTAGCAAATCAATGGCCAGACTAGTATTAGCACGTAAGATTTCTTGATTCCTGGCCTCTTACCTGACCTTAAAGAGCACGATAATTTTGAAATAATTGGTGTTTTGTTAGGGTTATTAATGAAAAAAATAATATTTGCATATTTTTCATTTTGGCAGTCAGAGGTCTCAGCCCAAACAAGCAAAATCAGAGTTATAATAGATGAATAAACAACTTAGTTGATGTTCTTCATTACTGGCAGTTGCTGTAGCGATAGGCTGCCGCAGATTCCCGTGTAATGGTTCTGGTGTGTGGCTGCTCACCACATCAGTCAGATCGGAGGTGCATCCTCCCTGGTAATGGAGATGATAAAAATATCTTATGCCATAAAATTGGGTTTTCATGGTACTTAGAACGGTAGGAGTTATATGTCCATGTGGGGTGGGGTTTTTTTGCTGTAGCAGTACAAAGCGTGAATCAATTCCCAGAGGTTTGTCCAGTGGGATAACTCCAAGCGAAGAATTTTTTGTTACAGCATCCCTGTGCTTGGTCTGGCTGGTGCCAAAGCAACGCAGCTGTGTAACTGTGGTGGAGGAATCCCATTTCGCACTGTATTTTAAAGACCATAAAACTTTATTTGAAGGGCAGAGGCGGAACACTTGGAATGCACTTCCTTATTCTTAACCCCAAGGTCTCAACTCCGTGATGGCATGGGATGCTTTCTTCTTTCTGGCCCTAAACAGTGGCTTGTCCCAGGTTTTTCACTAATTCTACATTGTGTGTTTACGGGCTGTTCATGGTGCATGTTTCCCCCCTCACCAAACAATAGCTTTTCTTGTAGCAAGGTGTAGCCCTCCGGATCTTCACCTCCAGCATGATGGGATTGGGTTTTTTGGAGCGCTCAGCCCATCAGAATTTGACCCAGCTGTGTTTATTTCAATGTGTCATCTTGCACATGCGTGAGGACATTCAGACGTAGCCAGTGCCTTCATTCAAATCTCACATTGCTCGTTCAAATAAACTGTGCCGTGTCTGAACGGCTGATCAATAGCAGGTCGGTCCCTTCCTTAGACAAGAAGAAATCCAATGGAAAAATTGATTATTAACACTACGTGGTAGAAAAAGGAGGACAGAGAAGGCAGGAATTCAGGCTTGGGGTTTTGGTAGCTGTTTTAATTTGGCTACGTAGCTCATAAAATGTCCACATATTAAATTATGTGCTTTGGTTGTAACACGAATATGGATTTTGGTATACTGAACTCCACATGCATGGGAAATCTGGTTTTGGCTGTGGAAAAGCTGTGCATGGAACACAAAACATTTTGGGATGGATAGATGGGGATGTGCTGCTTGTACAGGAGAGTTTATGTTGAAATATATACCCTCCCCCCCAAAAAAACCAAACCCAGAACAAAGTAATTTCAGCTACAAAGTGTATTTTCAGGCCTTCATATGGTTGCTTGACTATAATCTCATTAACTTTTCTTTTAATTGAATATGGAGGCAGACTTAAGCTCTGAAATTTAGGTCTAACTGTTTAAAAAAAAAAAAAATTGCTCCTGTTGAGGGATTTGGTTCAGGATCCTCTTTAAACATATCTGGGAATATTCACACGGGCTAATACAGGCTAACACAGATGTCTGGGTTGTTTGACACATGATAACAAACGGGAACCAAAGATTTCTATAAAGCCATTGAACAGAGAGACTGGGGAGAAGATTCAACACATTGGATATCTAAACTAAATGTCTAAAGAAAATTATACAAATATCTCTGGTTCTCCCCTATTTTCCTCCCCACCCTGTTCTTCCAACAGAGATTTATATTTATCCACTAGCAAAAAAAAGGTGGTTTCCTTCTTTGTTCCGCAGATTGTTTTGGCCTTAAACACAACACAATCTATAAAAATGCAATTATTCAAGTTTTTGTTTTTAATGTGCCTCTTCATTTCTAAATTGAAGAACCTGGGATTAAAAAAAGCACGTAATGTGAATTAAATGTGGCGGTGGACAGTGAGTGTTTGTGTTACAGCAACAGAATCACAGGTTCATTTCCTTTGTATATCTTACTGCAGTTTTGCAAACTAGGATGGAGTTTTTCCAGCTTTTTCTGTATACTTTTCCAGGGGCTTTTGTTTCCAGAGATGTAAATTGAAAGGGATGACATTTCCACGCAAAGAGAAGAAATGTTTATTTTAAGAACACACAAGTACCCAGTTACAATATAACTTGTTGAATCCTCGATGCCAGACTGGCTTTGCTTGGAAGATGAATGTGAATTTGAAACGGACCCTGTCAAAGTAATTGGGCTTTGCAGCTTACTCCTATTAGCCAAATCTTTGCTTCAAGCTCCTCTGTTCTGTCTTTTAAGCATGCAGTAGCAACGTTTAAGAAAAAAAAAAGTTTGCAGCCATGGTGCATATGCGGTGAGACATTTTCATGATTTATGTACTGTTTCTAAACATGGGCCAAGCCTTCCCTTCTGACCCTCCCCAAAAAGAAGAAAAAAAGGAAACAAGCACCCAAAAACCTCAATACAAGCGGAGAGAAGCAAAACGAGCAAAACCTCAGACAAGTTTTGGTTAGAGTTTTATTTTTCCCCCCCCCACGCCGATGTTGCTGTTAATTTATAGGTGGAGCAGCCTGTGGCTGCGGGGAGATGTGCCGAGCTCCCGGCCGGGTTCCCGGCCCGGGACGGGGATGCTGTAGGTCACGGCTGCGACTCGCGGTGTCTGGCTGCAGGTCCCCGGGCACAGCAGAGACCGGTGCCGGCTCGATCACGCTTTCAGCTTGCGTGGAAGAGGAAACTGGTTGTTTAAAACAGGCTACCACATTTTCGTCATGCCTTCTTTTTCTGCCAAAGTTGTACAGATGCAGGGAGTGAGAATATCCTCCTGCCACCTTTCCGGAGGCATTTTTATCCCCCCACTTCACTGTAAATTGGAAAAGCAATAAAACAAGGGAAGGGACAGTGTAAGGATCAGCTGAACTATAGCAGTCACTTCCTGAGGGTGCTTAACCTTGCATATATGATTTTCTTTTTGTCTAACTGTTGCATGTGCATCTGCAGACAACGTGCTGTTAGAAAAATTAGAAATGGGAATTAAATATCACGCTACAGGATAGTACGGTAAAGCTGGGGGTTTCTCATGTAACTTTGCAGAAACATTCTGCTTTCCACTGATCTTTTTTTCAGCATTTAGAGATGTAAGATTTGCAGTCCTTTTTCTGGCATATTTTTAAATCCTGGTATGCTTCTTGCACTCTGCTTTCCCGTTCAGATTTCTGTATTTCTAAATGCTATGTGTATGGACAAGGGTTCATAAATATATATGTTCCTGGACGGTTTCAGTTCATGCATGCGTACATTAATATATATCCCTTGATGGAGTTTCAGTTCTGCTGCAGACGCGCTGGATTTCTCCCTCTTTATCAGTGGCACCATTAGTAGAGATAGAAATGGAAACTTTTTCAACTAAAACCAGCTGGGATATCATTGATCAAGATACAGTCTAACCCAGGAAAATGGGGTGTAAGTAGTAATTGGAGCTGTAATACAGTTGAAATGATGTTTTTCTTGCTGTTTGTTTTTAGGCTATTTCATGACCTATTCATTCATTCATTCTCTCTCTTTTTCTCTTAAAAATATAAATTTCTCAAAGCTAAAGATAAAGAGGGTTTCAGGGCTGCTTAAACAACAGATGGAAAGGCTATCATTTTGTTCTTTCAGAAAATATTTAATAATACATTAGAAGTTTGTAGAAGGGGAAATATGACTCTCTAAGGAATTTTCAAGTTAGTGACATCTTTTCCCTTTAATGTGTTATACTTAACATTGCTGTTTAATAGCATGGAATATGGAGACTTCATAGGTTCATGTTGTTTTGTTGTTGTTTTTTTTTTTTTTTTTTTAAAAAAAAACCCAAACCTTCCCAAGGCACTGGATTTACATTTTAAAAAGAAAACACATTACAAAGACCCTGCCGTTAACTGTACAGAAATGAGCATTTGATGATGAGTTTCAAAGGAAACAGATTAGTGGTTAGCAAGTACTGTGGCATTTGGCACGTGTGCAGACTCAAGCAATAAGTCAAAAAGACCCAGATAAAATATTCTCAGGGAACTGGCTTTGTTGCATCTGTTTTGATGACAAAGATCTAATTTTGAATTATTTTGACAAATTAGAAATGCAGTTTACACCAGCAAGTATTTTTCCCTTAAACGTAGAGTGCCAGGCAGACAAAACGACTTGCCTTGACTATCTTCTTTTCAATACTTAGTCTCCATAACTAAGTTCTGGAGTCAGCTCCGGAAACTAATTTACTTTCCTTTCTAAAATGCATTTTAAAGACAAAACCTAAACTGTATTAAATATTTACATGTCATCAGTCACCGTAATTACCATAATGTTTATATTCCGTTTGCAGAGAGTGAGGGAGGTGGTCATGCAACATCAAGAGGCAGTTGATATTTAGGAGACAACTTCTATCGTAGCACGATCACTGTGAGCATACTTTGAGGCAAGGAAATACTTTTTCCAATCAAATGCGTTTTATTAGAAGATTCCATCATCGATCCTGCCTTGCAGTCTTCCTTTCTCAGTTGGCTGCCTGGACGTTATTAATTTTCACTACAGGTTAGCCCAGATATGGCTCAGATTTTCCCAGTTTCTTCCCTCTGTAGTTCTTTCCATTCTCTCCCTCATCCCAAGTACTTTCTTCCCAGCATATGCCCATCATTTTTATACTCTTTCTTTTTAGGAAGGTGATATTAAAACAGTATTATAGCAGCCTCCAGTACACGTGGAGTCCGTATGTATTGATTACATGGGATTAGTGATTGTAGCTATGTATACACAGAAAAATAGTTGTTGTACATCTTTGGCCAGTTGACCTCGCTGCTGATCAGTCTCCCTTTGGATTTCTAGTATTAAAAGCTCCGTAACAAATTCAGAAAATTGCTTTTTTATTAATCAGTATTCTGGAAACAGAGGAAAAGTTCTCGCCTTTCTTACTCAATTTTTCAAAGATCCTCTGCAGTTCCTCCTGTATCACACACCAAAGCCACATCCATTCCTAGAGCAGTGTTTAGGTTCTGTGTATCGTGGTAGTACATTACCCCAGCTATTTGGATGGGGTATGGAGCACCAAATTTTAGCTTGTGTAGTTCATGATATAGCAGACTTAATGTTGTTGTATAGAAAAGCTGTTTTCTTTTAAATGAAGAAAAATCATAGCAATCCAAAAAGTGTTTCTGTCCATTAGAAGTTTGACAGTAACACCTTGGGTGTGAACAGCTAGAAGAAATTTTAACAGGTTTGAGTCATTATTTGTTAAAGCTGCACTATAATCTTTATTTCTAAATACACATGTGCACACACATATGCATCACAGTTGTGCTGCAGCTTTTAGCTTCACCCCCCAAAAATGCAGTCATCTCAGATCAGGCCAGGGAAACTGTTATGCAGGTACTTTGTATGTGCTCGTTTTGAGACATAAATCACTCACGCAGTGTCTTGTTTGTATGCTGAGGGAATCCCAGAGCATCTGGAAAGTCACACCTGCATAAGGCTACGTGGAGATACAGTAGAGCCATCTCCTGTGAAAGGTAACAGGTAGATGATTCACAGCCCTTTGCCTCAACTTTGTCCTCCCGCACGATGACACGAAGAACTTTGTCCTTATACACCCTAGTGTTGTGAAAATTGCAATAATAAATTTAACATCCGAGCAGAGTAAGAAAGCTTGTTTATTTTTGCCGTATTTGCAGTCCCCTCACTCCTACATAGATGCATCGAACTCCATGGTGGTTATCTTAAAAGGATGAAAACCAGGTTGGAAATCCCGTTAGGATTCCACACAAGGGTTTCTGAGCACTTCAGATCTGCAAAAAAATTGAATATTTCATCCCATCCCTTAAGATTGGGGAGGCAGCACCGCTCCTTGCGGTACAGAGACACGTGTACCATGCGTTGCTGTTTCTTCCACCTAGCCTGGCTGCGAAGTAGTAAGAGTTTTTTGGCCATAGGACACTCAGAGCCATGAGACCAGATAATTGGCATTTAAAAGCATTGCCAGGATCATGTAAAATTGTGGTTTATTTTCTTATAATTCAGGAGAGTTGTTTATTTAATTTTTTTCACGGTGGCAATTATAATAAACGCGCTAGTGTTTCAAAAAGCATAATAATGCATTGTTTTTATGGGGAGACAGAGCTCCAGAGGAAATGATGGTTTGATTTTGTGCATATTTTCTGCAGTAAACATTTTTGGCATTCCTCTTTTTTTTTCCTTGTTTTTCCTAATACTTTATTTTTCCTGCTTTGTTTAATGCAGCATAACCTTCTCTAAATTTAGTGGGAAGTGTAAACGTATGTAATGCTTTTTCTGTGGTTAGAAAATACATGTAGCATTAAGTTATTAAAGCTTGACTTTAAACTATGTCTTGGGCTAATGATTTTACAGTATAATTGCTTTAGTTAATTTGAAGGCAGGTATACATACAGCTTATTCCATTTTGGCACTATAAAGTTTGCCATTGGTATTATACCTCATTTTTTATATGATTTACATAATTTGTGAAACAGATTTAATATTTTGTGTGTGAGCTAATTAGTTTCTGGTTTAGAGCCTTCATTGTATGTTCATTGGGTTTTGAACACCTTTTACAGTAGCACAGAAGGTCATTGTTGGATCTAAATTCTTTGTAGAGCAATCAATCCCATTTTAATAAAATAAGTTGCGTAATTTTTAATGTAATTAAATTGGGTTACACGGAATTGTTTTCAGCTGTAAATTTGCTGAATTGGAAGAAATACAGTAGTGATGTGTTAATTACTGCGCTGTGCTCTTGTTATGGTGTAGTTAGAGATTACTGGACTTTGGATGAGCGCAATTTTATATGCACCTCTGAGGAGCTCTTCAAGGGTGTCTGACTTCTTCTAGTAGAGGGGGAAAAAAAGGAGGAACATTTCTAGTAGAATTAAAAAAAAAATTCTGCATAACTTTCAGAAGATTCAATGTTTATGTCGCTAACATTTATTAGTAATTGCCAGTTGACAGCAATACCAGCGCCGACCAAGCACTGAGCTCTTCAGCAGGTGGTGGCTGAAGTAAAAATGCCCCTTTTCCAGTTCCAGGGCCACGCCAGAGAAACGGAGCCCCTCCGTGCACAATAAGCATCTCACAGTCACGTCACACGCCAGCCCAAAAAACTTCTTTTCCTCTGGTATGTGATTCCTACATGAGGGCGCATGCTGGCTGTTTTCCTCTCCAAGGAATTGTTTTCTTGGCTGCCGCCATCCAGTGTTGAACAGTACTGTGCAGCTTTAACGGCTCCCGGCTTATTAGGAGTCTAAACAGTCTCCTGTATCCTTTGTGTCAAAATGAGTGAAAGCTTTGGAAATCATTTTGGGATTCATTGAGCAGGAAAAGGAGTTGCTCGAAAGAGTCAGACCCTGCAGAAAGGCTAACTTTGCAAGTTAAAAATGGACAGTAGCAATTCCTTTCCCAAAGTTTTTTGCATCCGTTCCTTGTGCTAACTCGGTCTCTTAATTTACTCAGATTATTTCTGTACGCAAATTATTTCTAAGGTGGATTTTACCTTTCCGTTGCTACCTCTCTTTTTACCTGTGTAGCTCGCACATGCGTGCTCATGTTTTTTTTTCTTGGTAAAATAGTTGCACTTGGTACAGAGATAAATTAAAGTTAATGAGACAGAACCAGAACACGGTGCAGGTATTTCCCTCTGTTTGTGTGCTGTTAGGAACTGGTTCTGGGATTAAAAAAAAAAATAATAAAATTTCGATCAGCCACAATGCAAGTCCGTATCTCGTGGGACAGCTGCTCTAAGTTGTACTCCGTGTGTAACGCTGGATCTGCTAAACGCATTTTGTGTTAGAAGCAAATACTAACAGTCGCCTTCGTGCTCTTTGCTAACGTGCATCTGATTTCATTTAACAGCGCACACGAACAGTCTCTTACGCAGACAGTGCCATAGAGGTTTTTTGATTATTTCTAAGAACCTTGAACAAAGGCTGTGTTTTTCTGACGTGTTTACATGTATACGTAGCTATAAAAAAAAATAAAAAGAAAAGCTGACTTTTTATTGCTGTATTTGCAGCCATTCTTGCTCAGCATAGAGTTATTAGACCTTTGCAATACAATTACACCAGTGGAAGCCTTTAAGGCATTTATTTCTGAGTGGGAATACTGTTTCTCCTACTTTAAACAATTAGATGAAGTGTAATCTCACTTTCTTCCTGTGGAATGCCACACTTTTATTGCTATCATTTATCAGTTGCGAGATGTAAATAAGACGTAAGCTTAGGAGCCCGGCTCAAATAAAACCAGATTGTATTGATTCTTGTGTGGTACAGAATGAAACGGAAAATCATCTGACATCCACTCGGTGTTCATCGAAGCAATTTTTAAAGAATAAAGGCTGAATACGTACAATATAAATTCCTTATCTTGTTTACTTGATATACCTGTGCAGTTCAAAAGTCAGAAACCTGATAAAAATTGCAGCTAATTGTGTGAGATAGTGCCTATTATTTTCATTATAGGTTTAAAACGTGTGATGTTGTGCGTTGGTCTAAAAGCAGCTTCAAAGTATGCAGAAACTTTGGAGATGTGCTGACAATTTATTGATGGCTGCCTAAAGACAGGGAGAGAGGAAAAAAAAAACAACCCAAAACTTTCACATCACTGACAGCAAATGAAAGGGAGTGAAAAACTGAGGTTTTGTCCATGCAGCAAGTTAATGATTTTCTTTTTTTTTTTAAAAAAAAAAACTTTCCCCATCCCCCTGCACTGCCAGGGAGACAAGACGGCTGCTGATTTCTTAAAGCCTTAAAGTTAGCTGACCTCCTAGCTGAACCCGACTTTAATGTAAACATTTTCTTGAGATGGTTCGTAGCAGGGCCAGCAAATCTGGAGAATATTAGTGGCGCTGTGTTTGCGGGAAGCAGGAATCCCTTGGTAATTCCTGGGAGCTCTTTTCCAGGCCAAGGCAGCCTGAGACACAGTTGTGTTTTCAGTTTTGCAGGGTTCGTTGGTAATGCCCTGTGTATCTTTTTAAAATGTAATTAGTAAAACACATAATTAGTTTTTGCTTTGAAGTCGAGGTTTTTTTTTTACTCGCTCTCGCTCCGTTAAAACTCTTTATCTTCCCCCACCGTAGGTAAATAATATGATAGCATAATATTCGTGTTGCTTTAGTCATCGACGTTTTGGCATTGGTATACGAATGTAAACAGCAGAGAGAAATTAAGAGCAGGGCTTCCTCCAGATCGCCTCTCTTTGCAAGAATATTAAGTTCCTTTAATGCTCCACACTTAAGTGAAATGCATGGCTGCTGACTTGACCCCGATATTTTAAAGAAAAGTTTTATGCTTGTTTGGGTGTTTGGTGGCACTTGCAGGATCTTCTTGTGTGCCCATTCTGTACAGCGTGCATTGATTACCACGGCTGCATGGTGCCTGATCACATCAAGTATTTTGCAAGTAGCAACTTGGGGTTGAATTTCTAAATTCTCCTTACCTGCGTGCTCTTTTTTCAAGATATTTTGTGTTTATCATAAGCTTGAGCAGCTGTTGAAATGGCATGCTGACATGAGATGTAATACTTAGCACTTACTTCTCGCTTTTCAGCTTCGAAGTGCTTTTCACACATTAATTGATCTCCCCAGTATCCCAGTCTGCCCAGTACTTGCTGCAGTACAGCAGCGTGCCTGGAGTGGGTGCACTGGTGAACAGGAGTCCGACAGACATCAGTCGCTTGTGCTTATTACGCCCTGGCCCATGCTCTGTGTTGTATTACACTAACTGTAAAAATCTTAATTTTACTTGCACAAAAAAGCACGTTTACCCAGAAGAAACCTGTGCCTGTTATGGGCAGTTGATTGCTGTCACTGCATGTTAATCCGTACTCCAAAATTTGGGCTCAAGCTGTTGGCCCATTAGGTGAAAAAACTTGATAGAACAGACAGATTGATGGAAAGAAACTGTGTGTATAGTTGATTTTTTTTCTTCTGTGCAAAAAAATACAGGAAAATTCCTTTTTCGATTCAGAAGGAAACCTTACAGTTCTTCTATGAAAGAGTGTCTGAAATCCAGTGTTCACTTTCAGCACAGGGCCACAGAGATGGAAAACTCCCTTTAGATTTTTCATTTAAATTATTGAGCAAACTTGCAGAAAGGAGTGGGAGGGAAGCCCAAGACTGATGTATTCCCCTTATATTTTTCTTTTTTAAATTCAGTTTCAGCACGATGTACCATTGCCGTCTTGATCAAAACTCCCATGAACAGCACAAAACCGGTGCTTTTGCAGAGTTAGAGCAGAACCCAGGCAGGACGTTACCAACATTTGCTGGTTTTCCGAGATGAGTTGCATCAATTAATCGTTCTTCTCTTGCCCCTCTACCCCAGCTCCCTCTGGTCCTCGAGCCTGCCACGCGTTTTCTGGAGCAAGGATTCTCTTCGTTTACCTTTTTTGTAGTTTGTAGGGTGCTTTGAAGGCACTGGTCGCTGGTTGGAGCATGTGCGACTTTCTGAAATATAAATAATAATGTAAAGGGTCTATGTTATTACATAATAATTTGATTGACGTTTCTTAAAGGATTTTTTTTTTTCAGGTTTTCATCGCAGATATGTTTAATTGGTGTTAAATTTGGCTGTTGTATATGTTCGTTGTCATGGCTTGTTTAATGCCTCGTGTTTGCAGTTGTCCTAGTTTTACCATCTTGAAAGATGGTTTCTATTTAGTTCCCTTAATGTTTGCCACAGTTTGTTTTAAAACCCACAAATTTAGCTGAAGTGTTTGTTTTTTTACTTAAGAATGTTAACTTTAGAAATAAAATATTTCCTGTTTATCAGCAAAAGTGTTTCTTCCCACTTGCTGGCATGATTTCGAAGATGGGTTTTTTATTTCCTTCTCTTACGCCGCCTTTCTTTCTTGTGCTAAACATAATAAACCCTGAGCAATGATAAAGCTTATTTAACCCAAATATACCTGCCTCACCTCAAATAAATACAAAATAAATTGGGCAAAAGAAAGAGATAATATTTTTGAATCAGTACACAAACATTGCTCTCTGTAAGATATTCATTGTACTGCAATAAATGGGGAAAATATATTGAATTTATGCACACATGATTGACTTTTCATACAGTGAACCCAGGTTAAACATCTTGAATATGGAATATGAATAGAGCTAACATTTTCATATGAAGCAATAATGAAAATGAACAGAGCTCCATTTCGACTGATAGCAAAGAACATTTGATACTCCAAGGCATAAAATGTGTTTAGTACTTGGGTTTTGTTAAGCCTGACAGAAGCCAGGAAATGGGACGGTACAACCGCCGCATAAAGGCTGCTTCTGTACCCGATGACAGGCTCGAGGATGTAACGGGGTAAAAACAATAACGCCACCCGCCCGCTCTCCATCCCCTACAGTAAGAGGAGAAGGTATTCATGGCTGCCTGTCGTCAATGGGTTCGCGTCTGAAAATACCAGTCGTTGGGACGTGGGTTTTGTTCCCCGGGCCGAGCCTGGCGCCAGGCTGCAGGGAGAGGGGTGGGAGGGAAGAGCAAAACTCCTTTTCGTGGAATTTACAGGGTGGACAATGCATGTGGGTTTTGGGGTTTTTTCCCTTGTTTTGTTCTGTAATAGCCCTGGATGAAACGGGTTTGAGGCCAGGTAACGGGAAGGATATCCCGGTGTTTTCCTCTTCTAGTGAGGTGCACGGCTTGCAAACCAGCTGCAGTTTAAGCGTACCGGCATTACTTGCTCTGGGTTCCTAACCGCGGCGGTCCTTCCTTCTCCCCCCGTGGCAGCATCTTCTGTTCGCCCTGCTCCAACAGAGGATAACGAGCCTGTATTTTCAGGATTTTTTCCCTGCCATGATTTCAATCCCTGATGAGCTTTACTTGTTGAGTCTGTGCATCTTACCGTTTGACAGGTAGAAAAATCAGAAGTCAAAATGTGCAGGTAACACAAAAACCCCCCGAAACTTTCTTTATGTTCCCTTCCCTGCCCTCCCACCCCTTTCACTTCTAGCAGAAGCTCAAGTTGCTTTTCTCTTGCAGCCCTATGAATGCACTTGTTTCCTTAGTCGTAACCCTATAAATGCTCTTGTTTAACATGGGCTCTGTTTGAAGAGTTGACCTCTTATTTGTTTTTAGTGTTTTAAATGAAAAGTTTAAAGGTACCTAAAAAGCAACATAAAGAAAAACTTGGCCCAGCAGTCAAGGTTTGATGTCTGAGTCTTTCCAGCTCCTGCATACATGCAAGGAAACTTTCCTGAAGAGTCAGACAAGGGAGAAATTCATCTGATCAGCAAATACACAGCTCATACAGCTCTGAAGGAAAGCTTGGCTTCCACTCAATTAAAATAGGCTCTTAATTGATCCTGTGCTAACCCAGAATGGGAGCTTTTTGCTTTCTTTCAGAGAGATGGAGACAAAAATAAACTAACAAGGACACCTGTCAGCTTCCAAGCTCTGGGTGTTTTCAGATGTGTCTGCTGAAAGGACGTTGCGATGCTTACGGTTTAATCATCACAATGATGATTTACATTAGCAGCTTAAATATATAGAACTTCCTAGTGATACCGTTAACTAAATCTGTACTTAAATTACTTAGGACTGACCTGAAATACCTTGGTATTGTGTATTTTAAATACAAATGCCATATCAGCATCCAGGAGAGTTAAAGAGCCACTGGAGGGCTTGCTACTTCTGCGCTAGCTTAAAGGTGATGCGTTTTACTGATCTTCAGCATCAGCTTCAGCCAGTGTAAGTTGAAGGTCTTGGACCGCTTATCTTTGCGGTGACGGTTTTCTGTATTGTGGATCCTGTTATGCATTAAAAAATGCGTTTTTAACAGGTTTCTCTGCACATCTTGCAAGTTTATTGTTGTGAGTGAAGAGTCTTAACTCAAGAAATCTTTGAATTTGTGTCAAGCTTTTGGCCGATCCAGCACGCAATCATCTTGTATCATTTAATCTCCGTTTGTTCATCTGTGAAATGGATGTGTTGTGTCCCTTAAGAAATGCACTTAATACACCCGTATATCCTGCAAACAAATAGGATATTATGTATAGAGAACTTGCTGATGGGTGGTAGGACAATGGTATATGCTGAATTTTCCAGACACAGCGGGTGTAGAAAGGACAATACAGTTGTGTTTTTTCAGTATGGTGTGAGAATAAAACTTTTTAGTCCACCAAGGAAGATACTGTACCTCATTTAGAAAGTCCTTTGAAAGCCCGCACAGACTGTTGGGGCTACATTTTCCAAACCAAAAAATTAAGTGAGACAAAATGGCAAAGGGCGAAGGCCACCAAAGATTTTTGTCTTCCCATCCTTAAAATTATCGCTGTTGTCTGCAGCTGTGAAACTGGTTGGTTGTCTTGCCCGACTGGAGCCCTGAGCTCTCCTGGTGCAGCATCAGCCTTGCTGTGCCAGTTCCTCATCTCAGGAGGAAGATGAAGAACAGTTTTGCAATTAGTGCAGCGGACTGGGATTCAGAAGATCGGGGTCAGGCTTGCTTTGTGACCTTAGATAGGTCACTTCCTCCATAAATCAGTATTATTACAGTAATATTTCCTTTCCTTCATCTGAGGTATGTCTTCTGTATTTGATTTGTAAACTGTTCTGACTGAGGGCTTTTCAGGTTAAGTCTGGACAGCATCTACCACAATGGAGTTCTGTTGTTAGCTGGGGTCTCCAAGATGCTTCTTTAATAAAAACAATCATAAATTCAAAGCTACTATTATGTTGCATCATTCTTTTAAACATCGAGACATATGAGGTTATACTTGTTAAGCTCAAAAAAGTCAGGAAATACCAGTGGTGAGGTTGGACACAGAATCTTAACGTATCATCGCACAAGTGTGTTACAGTCACAACTTATTTCTTACGCGCACGATACCGTTAATATTTGACTTATCAGAACTTTGCAAACAGGAGAGGATGCAGCATGATGTTGTGCACTCAGAGCAGTGCTTCATTTGGCAAATCCGGATCTGCAAAACTACAATATAGTAGTTTTGTTTGGTATTTACATCCAGGCACCTAATACCTAATTTAGTCATTGGTGTATAGTTTTGTAGGTACTCGTCATTGTGTATGTATGAGATTCTTTTCTGCTTTAATTTTATTCACTTGTAATATTATACTTTACGTTGAATATTTCAGAATCCAGAGGAGCATTTTAGAAGAACAGCAAAATTTTAATCAGTGTATGGCATGTGAATGAACCTACTGCTGAAGCCCAGTAGAAGCGATCTGTGTACGCCCGGTTCGTCCAGTGCTTCCCAGTTTAAAGCCGACTGTGCCTTTGCAGCCCAGCCTGTGTGCACAGGAAATCCCTGCTCGCTGCTGAGCAGACCTAGGGAAAGAAAACAACGGGAGCGAGATGCCTTTGCCAGGGCAAGTCATTCGGCCCGCTCTGGTTTTCCAAGTATTCCCCAGACGTGCTGCTGTAGAAGAATGGGCAGATCAGATTGGTTTTTCTGTTCTGGCAAGACACACGCAACCAGCAGATCATCAGTTGGGCCCATCTGCACTGTCAAAGATATATAACTCAACTCAAAGCACTTCTAGTCTTTCGAGAGTTAGCAGGCGTCCCTGTCACTGTCTCAGGATAGTTTTATGTGAAATTTGTTGGATATTTAAAAGCAAAAAATATATATAAGATTCGTTTTGGCTGCACACTAGCAGATTGGCCTGTTCTGTACGTGACCAGAGTTGTGCCTTGCATCAAAGCTTGCATGGACGGGGAAGGGGGTTTGCTACGGTAGGAAAGTCCGTGAGTAGAAAACTGAGGTCCAGAAAACGCTGTCCTACATCGTTTCTGCAGAGTCCAGTTTTGTTTGCTTTTGCTTGATAAGGAGTGAGGCAAAGATCTAAAAGCCCTGACTTATTTAAGTAGGAAACCTCGTTTGTACTTGTGGAAGTAGGGCCAATTAATTCACATATATGCCTGGTACAACACAGCTTCTGGGAGGATGGTGTCCCTCTGTTTCATATTGCTTTGACAGCCATGTAAATTCTCGCTTTCATTATTTTACACTTTATTGAATTTACATGAGTGGATTCAATGATACCATACCTAGTTTTCACCAAAAAACTCCAAAGCACCATTAAGAGAGGTTGCTCAAGTGGTTTCCACCTCTGCTCTGTCACCCCTGGGGCAGCAGAACTGCAGTTCCTTTTGGTTTTGTTCTACTTTCGCATGATTTGAGCAGGAGTGAGTAATATGGCCTAACTTTTTTTTTTTTAAAGGTTATGACAGGCCAGACCTGATAAATTTTAGCATGATAGGGAAAGCTATAACCTGCTGAAAATGGGGGTTATAATTAAAATGTGTAGGCACCCTGAATTATAGCTGTTGCGAGTGTTCCAGCTATAGTAATAATTGAAGACCTTTTAATAATTTTATATGTTCTTTTCTGGCATGGCCTTGAGCTTAGGCAGGACTTCAGTTTCAAGATAATTTTCTTGTCCTCAAAAGTTAAATTGCTTTCTTTAATATAAAGCATACAATAAGGAGTGCAGCTGAAAAGCTGCATGCCTACTGAACCTGCTCTTTCAGCATGAGGCTCCACTTGTTAGGAGCAGATCCAGAGGAACAAACACTCTTTTATTATTAGATGATAAATCCCTGATGCCGTATCACTGTTTTGGCTTTCAACCTTATTGAGCTTTCAAGAGAAATGCCTCTGTTTATAACATGAACTGCCCAGTAGCATCCAAATATCTGTCACTGTACTATGGACTTGAATTTTTATTCAGTAAACCGTGTAGTGTGCTGTGGTGTTAATAGCATGTGTGATACTATAGGACTAGGATCTGGTTTATATCCTGATGAAAAGCTGTAGAATGAGATGTGGGGTTTACCATTTTTATGACAGAATTTCGATTGCGAGTTAGAATTTCTAATAAGTTTTAATTAAAGGAGTTGGCAAATTAAGGTAGGTTCTTCTGAGTGCCTAGGAAATATAAAATACTGTTTCTGCTGAAAGTTATTGGGACTGTTATTCCTAGATTACTGAAGCGCTGTTGAGAATATGGCCCTGAGTTCAACAATATCTGTGCTGTAGGCAAAAACCTATGTGCTTTAGAAAGTATTAATTACTACCACGTATAAATATGTAAATAAATAGTAATACCTCTAGCATCTGACTTTGTTAAATGCAGAAAGTCTGTTGGAATGGAAAAGCAATTTGCATTTCTGCATGCATGCACATACGCGTGTTTGGCAAATTATGCTTCCATGTTTGAGTTTTAAGTCACTGTTCTCAAGTAGGTTCTGCAGTCTCTAAAATTGGGGAAACTGAGGCAAGGCTCTGAATTTATTTTGCAGGCAAATTAGTTGAGAGGCATCTGGGGCAAAGCAAAGATAAAAGTTGAAATTCACTGGCTGCCGGATCAGCGTCTTAGGTGCAGCCTTGCCTGTGAAATTTGCTTCCAAATCTTTTCCTTTGAGATACCCAGCACGTCGCTCCAGCAGGAACCTTTGCTTTTGACACAGCAGTGGGGTATTATGCCAAGAAACATTTTAATAATATTGATATCTTAGCCCACAGTACAATATTTGCTTAATATTTGGTAAGGTCTCAGCTGTAACAACCAGCTAGCAAAAATTTTCTTCTGATGGGAGCTTTCTAACCGAGTCCTAGCACGTAGTCAAGATCTGGTATTTTATAATGCCAAGAAATGTCGTTAAAAGGCTTTATAAGCTATCGGGCTTTAAACAGTGTTTTCTGCTGCAGAGTATCAAATTGATAGTCAACCATAATTTGGTTTTTAAGTTTGTCTGTTGAATGAGTACCAATTTGTATAGATAATATATTGTGTGTTAAAGTGTGTGCTCCACTTTTGTACATTCCCGTCCATTAAGAAGATGAGACCTCGGATAACTAGGAGTTTCAGATAATGTGGAATCAAATACGTTAGCAAGTCGTACTGTAACAAATCAGCACAATGACTATTTTATGTTTGAAGTGGAGATTGTGTTTTGAGTGCCTGTAAATGCCTTGTTAGAAAAAATCAATTCTGAGCATCCCCTTTCTCCACGTTTTGATTCATTTTACCTCGAATGTATTTTGACACTGAAAGTTTCAGTCCGCTCACATGCAGGGTTTAACTCTCTTGGCTTTTTTAAGCTTAGTCCAGATTTACACTAAGGTGGCTGAGAACAGCGTATGCTTTTGAAGGGCACGTTAACCAGTGCTTAATTACTGTATATGACTGGTAAAGCAGTGTAAGAAAAGCATGCACAGAGGACATCTGAAGAAGAAATTAAACTTAAACCACATGATGCTTTTCAATTGTTTCCTCAAGACATCTCCCTAGACCTCAAACTCCTCATATTTTTGGACGTCTCCAGTTTTTTGGCAGACTTGCACCGTGTAGAACAGTAACGCCATAGCATCCTGCCCAGTAGGATTGAGAGAGCTTGTTTCGTTTGGGGCAGGCAAATGAATAAATAAGGCTTTCTGGTACACTCAGAGAGCTCAGAGCACTCAGGGAAAAATATCAATAATCCCCGTTTGATAGAGGGTGGGAGTAAGGCGCAGAGTTGTGTCTCGTCAAGCACCGCCGAGCTGGTCACTGGCAGAGTGGGGCCTTCAAATCTGCTTGAAATAAGAAAGTCGATGAGAGAAAGAGATACGGGAGGGCTATTCAAGGCTGCCAGTTTGGAGGAAGAGGTTTATAGAGAGATGTAACGTGTTCCTTAGTTTGATTTACTTATTTTTCCTCGCTAAGGAGAGAGTCTGCTATATTCCACGTTAGATAGTCTTTGCCCTGGGTGCAATAAGCTTTGCATTTTCTGAAGGGATATATTGGTAGTATTGTGAAAATGTGACTGTGACCTATTTAGAAGGGTTAGAGTGGGGTACAAATCTCTGCGCTAGGAAGAAGTATCATTTTCCAGCTGGGCAGAAAATCGCATTTCTTCTGTAATAGAACACAAGAGCTCATTGAACACCGGAGTGGAGTGGCTGAGCCGTCGGCGCTCCGCTGGGGTAATGAAGTCTCCGCTTAAATATTCCATCAGATAGCAGAAATCCTGGGAGTCCGAAGAACAGAATTACTGGCTTAGGCAGATGACCAAAAGTTCTTTTTCTCAGGAGAGACTGCTTGGCTGCAGCAGAGGATTGTTTTTAGAGGAGCTGCAAGATGCTTTCTGTACGTATTCTCCTTGCTAGTTGTCAAGGGCTGAAAATAAAGAGGGAAGTATTATACATAAGCATAACCCTGGACTGCCAAGATGACGACATTCAGAGATTCATGCACATTTAAGCGAGCCTGTCTTAGAAACGGGAACTTTTGAATCAAAGGCTTCTGTTTCTCAGAAAATCGACCATTTGACCTAAATGCACAGAAGCTGGGGAGGGGGACTACCCTAAATTATTAGGGGTGGGACAGTCCAATATTTGTGTTGATAATGTTGCAGCCAGGATAGAACAGTTTGTAGGAAGAGGTAATATCTCTTCTTAGACCTCCTGTTGTGGTCAGGAAAAAAGCAAAACAAAAAACTTTCAAGCATGCAAGGTCCTGGCGAATAGCTTGTGCATCTAAAACTACATCTGTTTTTTCCATCTGTACTTACTAGGCTAATAGGAGATCGCTTCCCCTTACGAGCCTAGACTTTGCTGCCTTTCTTCAAGAAATACGTAAAGATGATGGACTTTTAGAATTTATTTTAAGATTTAAAGACGCTTCACAAATTCATACTGTAATAAAAATATTAACGTGCAAGACTGAATTTGGGCGATGTCACATCGTTAGGTTTGTGCAGGTGCTCTGAAGTGCATCACAGTTATTAAATTTCATTGTGCGAGGCGGGCAAATCTTATCTTGGCCTCATGCTAGCGTCACAGCAGTGAACTTGTTGAATTCCCCTAAGTTATGGAAATATCTAGTGTACAACCTAAACTCTGTATTACAAGTTTTGACACAACTCTGTTTCAACCAATGGGGAACATATATTATTTTCTATCCTTCAAAGCTGCTTTTCTGTAGAGATAGCATTGGCAAGGATGGCTTCGAAGATAGGCGCTCACTCAGCGGAGGAACATTTCTGTATTACTCACAAAGATAAGGTGGTATTAAGAACTTCCTTGGAGTTCTTACCGAAAATCAATTCTATCTTTTATAGTTCTCCAGAGATAATTCATCCTTCTCCCCATCCTAATCCGCACTGCGGGGGGCGGAGGCAGGGAGGAGGCTGCGGTACAAAAAGTGGATGTTACAATCTCACAGTCCTTTTGTGATTTATTTTAAAATTAAAAACTATACCTTTCCTGAATGGGGCGTCAGCCACAAAGTGATGGTCATTCCCAAATTGGTCATAGCCCGGTGACCAAAGTAGCTCATGAATTGCAAGGAATTAAACTACTCTCTCTGCCAGAAGAAACTACTTCTGTTTTTTTTCAGCGGCAGGAGGAGCTTGCCTCTCCTAAGGAGAGATGCAGATCATACTGAAGATGAACAAACACCAACAATTCCTTTTTTTTAAGACATATTCCCTAACCCAAGGAGTAAGAGATGGACTCTTTCTCCTTCCGACTGTATAAAAAATATGACTAGCCAGATTACACCTTCTCTTAAGCAAAAGGTAAACTGGTAAGTTCTGTGTTAGATATCCAAACTCATCCTATACTTCTAATTTTCAGCTCTGCCACCAGTATTTTGTGTGACAGTGGCCATACATAAATAGTTTGTCCTTTCTGAGCCCCGTTTGGTTTTTTCCCTCTGTAAGATGAGACCACTGATTTTGTTTGTCTGTGCAAATTCTTTGCCATTTGTGGATGAAGAGCCTGTAAAAATAGGTGGCTGTGGTATGAGCAGGTTGTCCTGAAATATCTGGTCTTGGTCACAGAAAATTCCCAAAACAGTGGCTTGGCAAAAATATTATTCCTGAGCAAGAATGAATTTAGACTTTTATTCTGAATCGAGTATCTTGTGCCTCTAAATACCTGCTATTCTTGAGCAGTCATAGAGCTTATTAATCTTACTGCTTATGATGAATGGCATTTTTTGCCACTCTGTCATTCAGCATGTCTGGTGTATGTCAAGGGTAACGGTCTCTTGCGGTGGTGTAGCGTATTGAAAATGGAAATAATGTATTTGCAGTTTCTCAGGTGTCCTGACTAAAATTGTTACCTGTCTTTTCTCCTCCCAGTTCCTTATACTTTTGAGCATAACTGACTATTTTTTTTCTTTTCTAATTTGCAGAAGGCATAGATGCAAGTCTTGACAACACCTTTCTTACTCAGAGAGTTAAGAAGGTGTCCTTGTTCTTGCTCACAAATTTTATGGATAGATTTCTTCCTCCCCGTAAGGCACCTAGGTTTTTTTAAACAGCTTTCTGTGCAGATAGCTGAGTAAATCTTAGATTTTTGTAGGAAACCTTTAATAGCCAGAGCACAAGATATTTATCCCGCGGTAGCAGATGTATCTTGGAGACCCATAAAGAATTTATGGCAAAAGGAAGCTAGTAGATATTGTATTAAAATTTCTAATGCTTTATTTTTCTTGTTACTTCATCCCACAGTTCTGGAGGTCATTTTGGTTGAACTTAATGAGTTCCTGCATGTACACAGAGTACACCAACGTTTTGTGTTTGTTTCTCTAGCCCAGAAATGGTGGAGGAGCCGGGGAGAAGCTCAGAAATAAAACAAGAATTTGATGTCTGCCGGCGTCTTATCAAGCACTTGAAACAAACTCAAAATATTTGTGGATCTGAAATTCTTTGTTAAAGGCTCAGTAGCTCCCTGCAAAAGAAGTGGTGGCAGGTCCTTTTTGTACGTTTCAGTGATATTTCATCTTTGAGAGAGATTTCTAGACATTATCTGAAGTTCTGCTACTGTCTGTCTTTCAGCTCAGAGCAGTGACAGTTCTTGGTGGGAGGGAGAGAGGAAAGGATTTTCCTTCTCCCACTTTACTAGGGGATAACAGGGTGTAAGGAGCAGGAAACAAAGCAAAATTTAGAAGGTAAATGGAGGAGTGATCTCTGCTGAGTCAAAGATGCCATTCAGGAAAAATAAATGAATCTCCTGCCACAGCTGGAAAAAGAATCCTCTGTCCTACTGCAAAGAAAGAGATCTGAATAAGCCTTCTCCTGAACTTTCTCCATCTGCAGCAGGAGGCTGAATGGGTACACAAGCGCCCGTATCTACCCTTAAGAGAAGATGAAGGAATTCCCATCTCACCTGAAAGGGCTCATAGGTCTACTAAAGTACAAAAAGCAAGGTTAGCAACAGAAATCATGTATGTATACTGTGATATACTGACCTTGAACGTTGTGTTTTCATCATGTGCCCTTCTTTTAAGTCGGAGGACCGATACTCCCATGTCTGCCGTAGACTGCTACGTGCTGGCTGGAAAGTTTATCTGCTGTAGCTGTGGGATACTGCCAAGAGGAGCAGACATGCTTTCCTCTCTGGCTGGTTGTTTCTCCCTCTTTCCTTCGAGTTGGTTAAACAAGTTGATTATGCTAAAACTTGTTTTTTTCAGGGAGGAGGGAGAGGAGAATTTGGCTTTTCCTTCAGCTCACGGAACTGATCTGCCCTGTGGCTGCAGGGCCACTGGATGCCGTGGGACGAATCTCAGAGCATGGCTGTGCTTGAAGCAAGGGTAACGTGCAACCACGCTCTAAGGTTGTCTACATTAGATGGTGTCGGTACCCCATGTCCCAGGCTGCTGATCATTGCAAGCAACTTCATCCTCTTGAGCATTATATGAGAAACCAGAAAAACCCAAGAGACTGAAAGCTAATTCGTCTTGGCCATAATGTGCTAGACGGATACATTCTCATGGTTTGGCATGGTGACACTAAATTCACCATTTTAAGCAAGACAATCTATAACTTGGTAACCAAACTGGGATTCTTCAGCTATTCCTGGTTTCTACTATAACATATGAATAACAAATCAGGATCTGCCAAAGTTACATATCTAAAAGTTCGATATCTACATCCCTTCTGAAAGTAATGAATGCTTCATGAGAATATGAGGTGTAATTACTTTTTAATAACTGCTGAGATACGTCACATCTGAACAGCTTCTTATCTAAGAATATCCTCAGGCATTTTTTATTTTTCTGGACGTGCATAAGGAGCAAAGCCACAGTATTTGCCATGACACGTGTGAGATGGAAGAACTCAAGAGTGAAGAGAGTCTCCCTAAATGAGTGTTCGAGGACCAAAGCTTGCAGGATTTAGCATCATGGGATGGAGAAACCAAACTACCAAGCAATTGCTCCCCATTCACATTCTGTCTTGTTCCACAGTCGCTTTGGCCATGTGTCCACATTGTTATTTATCCCATCTTCCTCATTTTGCCCCTGGAATGCTTATTTAGTGTAACCCCTCTTTCTCTCCTCTCCCTCTTCTCAGTACTTCCTACGGTCCAGTGTTTCATGGGCTTCATGGATGTTTTATCCTTTACCCTTTGCTTCAGTCTTGCCTTTGGCCACCAGTCTCCTTCAGGAAAATATCCCAAGTGACACGAAAAGCAAATGTGTTCTTCCCTCTTCTAGTTTTTATCTTTCTGCTAAATGCTAGCAAAAGAGAAAGCTTAGAGTGAGGGACAGGGAAAGGCAGAAAAACTGTAATCCAGAAAAACTAATATTGTCTGGGTTTTGGAAGGGGCAGGCAATGAAGACCAAACTAAAGGAGGAAAATACAAGGATGAGAGAAAACACAGAATCAGAACAAAAAGAAGAAACAAAGAAATGCGAAACAAAATCTTCAGTGTTGTTTATGTTCGTGATTTATTCATGCAGCAGTGTGGGTGAAGGCAGCGCTTTACAAACATAATTCAGGTCCCTGCCCCGTGAATTTACAATTTGAATTGGGAGGTGGGAGAAATTAATGCAGAAAACCTCCCACATTTCAATTTATTTCTCTGTAACGCATCCCAGAGCGTATTTCATTTTGGGGAGAGGAGGTGACGACAGATTGTTGTTGCTAATAGGATTTGGGTCAAACTGCTGCTTACTATTTGGCACGTAACTAGATTAATAGGGGGGGGTGTTCTTAAAAATTACATGCCACGGCAAGAAGATAATCCCCTCCCTGCCGAATTTCAAGTCCCGTTCATCAGCAAAGGTGTTCGGCTGTGCGTACTCTGCAACAATTAAAACCCAAGCTTCCCTACCACTGGCTTTAATCCTAGCTTGGAAGGAGCTCCCTCGCCACGGCTGAGCGCGCTTCGTTCCGCCTGAATCCCGAGAACACCAACAGTTCGTGCTCACTCCCACAGATAAATCTCCCCTCCACCCCCAAAACTCATGAAGACGGAGGTGGTAAAGGTCTGAGTTTATGGAAGTCATATGGAAGTTTTACCTGTGTTAGCCAAGAGCTCAAAGACAGTCAAGCAACCTAGGTTAAAAATTGCCAAACTGCCCCTCCAGATGCTAGCAAGGGCTGGTTATATCCACCTACCAGAATGGCATTTATAATTACGGGGAAACTATGTCTAGAAAACAGCTTATACGAGGTATTACATGAGATCTGCTGGAGCTGGAAGGTTGATGGGCTTTTAAGAATAAAGGCTGCAAATTTTGTTTGACGGTGGTGGTTTCAAGAACACGGCTTTAGAAAGTGTGGCAACAAGAAGGTCAAATGAATAGTTACAGGTTAATTTTGCATCGGCTATAAATGCTTTTGCTGCGTCTGATAGCTAAGGGAAGTTTTGTATCTCAAGGTGAAGTTTTTAGTTTGTGGCTTCTTCGGGGGTCTTTGTAGAGCATCAGCTGGCGTCCTTGGGAATTTCAGTTCCCGCTCGGCAGGGAGTCACCTGGTGATGTACCCATCTCAGGTCCATGAAATAGGAAGATTACATGGGAATCCGACAGCTCTAAAATGAAGGATTTTTTTTTTTTTTAATGTCTGAGTGGAAAGTTAATGTTACGTAAAACTGCCTACTGAAGCCAATTCCTTTGCTAAATTTGTTTTCATAGGGTTTTTTCACTTCTCCCGTGTGTCCAAGAAAAATATTACTTAGCTAAAAGACATTAATTCAGTTTAAATCAGGGTATCAAGCCCTCTGAGTCTAGTGCTGATGTGTGTGCACAAGTTTCTTGTTTAAATTAAGTCTGCTGGTTACTGGCTCTTTGTTTGTTTCTCCGCTGTCCCTGCTTTCCCTATATTCCGGATGCTTATCTCATAAACTGCTAGAAACCTAACGGCCGAGTACCATTTTTTAAATAATTCAGATGGAAAAGCAATATCCTGCAAAATTTCTGTAATCAAGTATGTATACAATCCAGCTGGTGCGGAAACGTGAGCAAAATAGATCCTTAACTTCTAGTTAAGCCTAATTAGGGTTGTTTTTTTTTAAAAAAAAGCAGTGTTCGATACAAAACCACTTCTCATTTTCCTTTGCAATCAGCACATCATTTTTGTTTTGTTGAAGGACACAAGTTGCATCCCTTAGATATACAGCTTGGGCAAAGCTTTGCAAAACAATTAGTGCATCTTTCACATGGTCTAAACTTGATTGAATAATTACTCAAATAATGGTCAGTAATGGAATACATAGGGTTATCTCATGGCTAATCCTCAGGTAATGGAGTTGGTGTATCTCTGATTTTTCTCTTAGCCGTTCCCAGTGAACAGGAGACTGAGACAAAAGTGATTATGGGAAGTAGAGGGAGTCACTGGAGGCCAGCAAGGGAAAGGAGGCCTTATCTTAAGCAATTAATCAAGAAAACTCCTATTGTGGGACAATTATTCAAAGCTAATTCTAAAATAGCTTTAGAGCCTGAGGTCCTGGAGGTTTTTGTGTGTGTTTTTTGGTTTTGTTTTTGTTTTGTTTTAAGAATTTTGCCAAGGTCGTCGGGAGCACTGGGGCAGACCTCGCATCAAAACGAAGGCTGCTGCGTACTTCAGAGTGAGTTGAGCGTAAAGTGCAGCATCACGCAACGTTGGCTTTGAGGTGGTTGTCAGAGCCATAATTTTTTATTTAAAAAGCAGGTTGGAATGTTTCTAAAAAGAGACAGTATATTGAAAGTTGCCTGATGTTTCCACAAAAATGTCCTCTGTTACTTTGCATCCATTGCAAGCAATACTGAGAGGAGCATATCACAAATCATTTCACCTCTGTGCCCCGCTCTCCGAGCGTACATACAGGACTCTGATGTCTCTGAACCTCTCTTCTATTCTTTTTCTCTGGTTTTTTTGCACTACTTTTTGCTTAGCTTAGTTGTCCTACAAAGGCTTGCAGCAACTGCAGAAGCGTAGGATTGTTTCGTGGCTGTGGCTTTGCAAAAGACCAGTCGTCCCCCAAAAAAGCTCTTGTACGGTGAGAGCATCTAACAGCCCCCCTTGCTCTGTTTTTAGCCTCTGAGCTCCCTTGGAAGAGAGATTTATTTGAAGATGTTGCTGTGATCCATGAGGTCCTACGGAAAGAAGCGATAGATTTTAGCAGCCGTCCCTGAAAAATTATAAGGTCGCTGAAAAAAAAAGCAGAGGTTTTAAATTGGATGTGGTTTAAATTTTCCTACGGCCTCCTGGATTGAGCTCCTTGCTGGAGTGGGAAGCTGCCCACAGAATTATTGCTCAGCACGGTCACCCCGTGCTCTCGTAGCGCTTTTTTTTCCAGCGGTGCTGACAGCAGCAGTTTGAACCCGCCTTAGCGCGGGGCTGTCCGATCCGGTTGCAGATGGCTGTCAAGTCCCGCCTGGGAAGTGCCGCCGTCTGGATGCATAGGTGATCACGCTGCCCTGATTAGTTTTCTCTCTGCCTATGGGCACCTTTTGCAGGGCAGGGTTACAGGGAGAGCCAGGGACACACATGTGCACCCATACAGACTAAATGCAGAGAGGCTGAAAGACAAAGAGAGTCACTAATTGGATTTGTAGCTGTAAGGAAAAAAACTCTTAAAGTAAACATTTTCCTCTCTTTAAGTCTTTCCTTGGCTTCTTTCTTGAGGACAGCTTGAAAGTATCTGTTTCGGGGGTGAACCCTTCCCAGCAAATTTAATTTTGAGGCTTGTCAAGCTTTATTAAAGCCTTATCATCAGTGATTTCCTTCTCTGCTAGATCAAGAAGATTATATTTGTTATGGGATTCGTATTGTATCTCAGAATTCTTTCCAGCAAATGTGAGTTTTCATGTATGTACCAAGACGCACCACTACCAATTCAGAGTGCTGAAGTCCCGGGGTGTGCGCTGTCAGCACATAGTCGTGAAGTCTTGGGATGCTGTTCAAAGTCGTAAGCTGGGACTGCATTTGTATTTCTGAGTTAGCGACTATTTAAATAAACGCATTGCTCTGGATGGCAAAAGCGTTCCTAATTGCTGCTGGTATCCTTAAAGAAATGAGCTGATATACCCATTTTCAACAGCTGGAATATTTGGGCAACGCTTCTGGGTATGGTGTGCATACATATATTAAAAGAGAGGGTGAACACACGGCTTTTTTTACTTTGAAGACGTAGTAACTCTGCTTGCATTAGTGGAAGTTTCCAGTCAATGTCAGGGCTTTTTTTTTTTTTTTTTTTAATTATTACATTTCAGGGACTTATGTTCATCTGTGCCACTATGGATAGATACCGCAGATCAGGGGTTTGTGTAACAGTGTAGACAGACTTTTCCCATTTTATTCTAGAGCACAGGATCTGGCTGACATTTTTATACACCTGAATTCATACATTGAAAATAAACTTCTCCCTCCCCCAGTCTTTTCTCATTTTTATGTAATATTTTTTTATTGCTGGGAAAATACTTCATTTCCCTTTTGTATCCGATGAAGACAATCAAATGGATGGAAGTGTCTAAATACGTGCTCTGTTGGTTTTTGTTTTTTTTTATAGTGCCCAGAAGTAACCAAAGCACTTTGAAAAATACAGATACGGTTCTTGCCCTGAGCAGCTTATCATTTGGTTTCGAACGTGCCCTTGCAATTGCAAGTAATGCTCAATAGGAAGAGGAGCGGAAAGGCAATTAATGGCCAAATGAGTTGTTGAACTAAAAAGTTATTTGAAGGTGATATAAACATTCACAGCCTTTTTACGATGGCAAAGTTGCATCTTTGTCCTGCATAGCAAGAGTGATGATGGTCTTTAAGTTGTGTTGAGCCAAAGCTTCCTTCTGGGAATGCGTTTTTGCAGAAGCTCCATCACGTGAGCAAGTATATAACAGATTAATACCCAAAATAGCCCAGGTTTACTTTTGAAGGAGTAAAGCAAGTCCCAGGCAGACGCCGGTAATTGTAGGCGATTGCAGACCTGGTCTGGCAGAGGTGCTCTCTCTCCACCTGGGTTTTGTGCCACACCTAGCACAGCGGTGTCCCTGTTTATCCTCTGAACGTTGAGATGAGCTCATCGTTCAATAGGAGACCACTGTCTTCCTATTCCCATTTTTTCCGTGCTGCCACTTATACGTCAGACATCTTCCCTGCGCTGATCAGTATTGCCACCGTCTCCCTTCCCATCTCTTCTACCTTTGCCACAAAACCAATAACGAGTCGGGTCACTAATGATAGCTGGGCTGAAGGGCATGTTAGCTATTTATAGCAGCAATATAAATAGAAATATGCTTATTAATACAATCTAAAACACCTCATCATGCCATCACGTCTGTCTCCTACTTGCTGTGTCTGAGACTCCTGAGGACAAGAAATGCGACTCTTAAATTCTAGCACCTGCGCCCTAAACCACAGTTCTGCTGTCATGGGTGCGTTACACAGAAAGCAAAGCTTTTAGGGTTTAAATTTTGAATTTTTGGGAAGAAAGGGTGAGGTCTGAAGTAATACAGTAAAAGGAATATGTGATGTCCATGGGACAATTATGCCTTATCATTTCTGGGGTTCTTTAGCTCTGTTGCAAAATAAGATGTTAAATATTATCGCCGTATTTTCTCACTGCCGAATCTAAATACCTGAATGCATATGTAGGTTGCAAATCTGTGAAGGACTCAAACAAATTCTGCAATGCCTGGTAAAAATTACTGGTATGGCAGAAGTACAGGTAGTACAAGGTAATAAATACCTAGTTTGTTCCTCTGCTGGGAGGTATACATAGTTGCTTCCTAGAATATTTGTAAAAGTCCGGGTTTTTTTAGCACAGGATTTTATTGAAGGTAGAACAGTATATTTTCTTATACAAGACCGTAATATATAAAAGGAAAAGCACTGTAAAATCCTTCCAAATGTTTATATAAAGTTCAGTGGTTTTGTTTTTAGTAATATTTGTGAGACTTGAAAAGCTGGTTTGGAAAGCTCAGCCAGGAAGATTAGATACAGAGGTGCAAAGTGAAAAGACTGACCGTCTGCTTTCTTTTTGTCAAGAAAAATACGTATAAACCCCTCGTATTACATTTGAGAATTGTTAGATACAGATAATACGACGTGGATTTTGAGTCTTTAGATCATAAATGCGATCCTTGCAAGGAGAGTAGCACCGAACGTTAGTCGTAACAGAAATTCTCATCCGGAAATACTTCCAGGAAGATTATTAAAATACTACAGGTACTGACATCGGCTACAAAGATCTACTTGTGCGTATTTCTTTAAAGGGGGGGAAAAAACACCTTAATACACAGTATTACCATAGCTAGGCCCTATTATACTATTGTAATCATAGCTGAAGCAAGAACGGTGATTAACGATGGCAATTTATTGTATCTGACGAGGGGAGAAAATAGGAGATGTTGTCGTTATCATAAATCATATCATAAATAACCAAAGAGAAGCACTCAGAAAGCTTGTGTGGTGTCAGCAGCAAGCCCTTTCAGGCACGTTAGCCCAGGATGTAGCCATAGAAACCCCAAAGTCATATTGTTATCTTAGTCTTGCTGCAGTTATGTGATACAACAGTATTAACATATAGATTAGGCCATTTATAATACTAGGTGTCATTTCAGGTTGGCTTGCTTATATAGCATTTTAGTTTTTTATTGTGCCGAATGTTAGGGAAACGCTGCATTTTTACAGGTCAGTATAGAGCCATTTATAACGTATCGGCTTCACACCTCTGTCAGTCTTGCTAATGTACTCTGTTATTGATTGGATGTACTCTATGAATTGTCATTGCCTAATTACCTTGTCTTTGCTAATAATTTCATTTTTTAGAAGTCAAAATGTTCCTTTAAAGAGAAAACCTCTACCCCTGCATGTGTACTTCGGGGTGAGTTCCCGATTCTGTTAAGGATCATACAACCCAGAGGGAGTAAAAAGTAAAACAAAAAGCATGCAGATTAATCCAAATTTTGTCACGGAGGTTTTCTGTCCCTGGCTGTGTGTTTTGATCAAACGGCGGTGGTTTTCGCATCACACTCAGTTCTGCGAATTTCAAGGGAGAGACTCAATCACAGGTAATTCAGAGCAGCACCAAAGTGACTGAACCAAGGCTGCCCTGCTGATAGGGAACTGGCTGGTTCTCACGCATCTTCTCGCTCAGTCACTGCCTAAAGATGCTTCTGTGGTTGATTTTACTCTCCATCCAAAGTCGGCATAACAGCTCCAGACACATTAGCATAGCATTGCCATGCACATGCATTCATTCGTGTATGTATGTGTGATCTACAAAAACTGTTGAGCCACTGTTAAAAAGTCAAAGCAAAAATAAAGCCTCCCTCTTTGTATTTAGACAGAAACATGGTTTTGCTTGCTATATGCAGCGCAAATGCAGGACTGATATTTTGTCAGGTCAGAGAGAGATTGTGAGTGTAGCTGATAACAATCTGCCAACGCTGTTTTTCTCTCTTCAGCAGGAAGCTGGGTGTGTCATTTTAAGAACCCTGGGTAGTTTGGCTTCATAAACATTGCATATTCTAAAAAGTATTATAATGAGGACCGCCACTAGTAAGTATTTGAAAGTGTTATTCTCATTGCATCCAGTATCCTAAAGCAGCCCTGAAGCCAAAGTTGCACATTATACCCTAAAGCCAAGATCTGGTGTCCGAAGAGCGATGCTCCGCACCTCTCTCCTTTCCCACACCCTTAGGCTTGCATGATCCTGAGGTGGGCTTTTTACTTTGCCAACTGGACAGAAAAATACTTTATCCTTTTTTTTTTTTTCCTTCCACCCCCAGATATATTTCCACCTGAGTTAGCCCATTAAGTCACTTCACTATGGAGAAGGGGCAAGGTGGTGATATAAGAAAGGAGCTGCAGGACTTTCCTCTGGCTTATTCTAGCCCAAAAGTTTGAGTAGCATCATGACAGACCAGATTGGTGAATTGAGTTCAAACTAACAGATAATCTTTTTTATGTTAGCCTGGATTAATTTCCCATTCTCCTGCACAAATTCTTGAACCAGGACAAAAGAAAGGATGGGACTGTTTCTTTTTAAAGCAACGCTGTGATGTAGAACTACAGCTTTAGTAGTTGTGGTTTGTTTCTGGCAAACTATGGATTTCTTATTCCCATGTTGAGGTTCATCTCCGTTGATTTCATACCAAGAAATGCCTAATCAAGAGTGTGAAGCAGTTGTTCAACAGGGTGAAGAGGTAACTGAATTGGGCTGGAAATTTGTGAGTCCTGAACCAGATTTTTGCGATCATCCATATGTCAAAATGGATGGATGTATTTTGTCATTAGGGATGGAGGGGAGGTTTGTCGACCACTTGTAGCTTCTTGGACAGGTTAAGAACTACTTTTGGAGTGACTGATAAATGTATACACCAAGTCAGTCAGCCTTGTTGGACACCTCCAAGTTCAATCCAGAGCAATACCGATTGCTGAAGGCACCAGCCAGCCATTTGGGCCAAAATTTTGCAAAGTGACTAATGAATCTGGACGCTTAACTTCAGGCACCCTTAACATCCTCTTTACAGTGTTTCAGTTATGTATGCAAAATCACTAGCCACACCTGAAAGCTCTTTTTTTTTTTTTAATGTATTTGTGGTTTCTGCGTTTTAGAACATACCGAGAAGGCACTGGAATGACCTTGCTGGCAATGTCAGTGGAAAAAATTTGAGACACGTGGAAGATGAGCTCCTTGATGGTGCTCTCTTACCAGCTCTCTTCCCATAGAAAGTGTCAACTGGAAAATGTCAGGGTTGGATAATGGGTTGGTTGATCTCCTTTACACAGTAAAAGTGAAATTTGTTGCTGTATCACCTGTTTGGTAAACAATTCATATCAGTGATCAGTTGTGTTCATATGGCAAAGAAATTATATATCTAATAGCATATATTAAAAACATATATATACACACACATATATCTATATAAAATCTGGCATTTTAAGCTCAAAATGTATTGCAGGTATCTTAGTGTGTTCCTTTTGCATTAGGGTATCAGGATATTGGCCTGTAGGATATCAGGATTGAATTTTGTCGCTCTTCCATTAATTTCCTTTATGGACTACAAGCACACTTTCTGTTTGTTTTGGGAAAAGGCCATTGTTATTACAAGTTAAAGAGATAAAACCTATCATGGCATAAGAAAAAAACTTTTCACTTTTCACAGAAGTCAAAAGCCCCTATTTATTAGGATATGACAGGGATGTTAAGATCTTGACTTAGTGACTTAAAATTTCCCAGAAGATATCTTTGGCTTAATCTCGTGCTTTATCTAGACAATAGGAAAATTATTCTGGAAGTCTACAGGAAGTTTTTTGGGTTTGTTTTTTTTTTTTTCCACTAAAAAGTTTCATATGTTGGGTGGGAACGATCGCTTCCTTTCTTGCATTTGAGAGCCTGAGCTGGCTTGTGTAGAAAACCTTCAGCTCGATATCCATGCAGTCCAAAGAGCATATGCTTGGAAAAAAGATGGGTTGAAGATTTCAGTGCAGGCACTACCACATTATTTCCTTTCATGGGTCCTAATTTTCCTTAAAAACCCTGACACCTTCAACTTTCATACTTAGGTACTCGGTACCATCCTGATATGAGCAGAACTGTGCGTGAAAGAAATGTGTGATGTGCTGATAGATCTTTATTTGGTCATTTTGCATTCCGTTAGAAAATAAAATGTTCAAATTCTGTTTAAGAAGAAAAGGGTTATGGAAGAAATTTAACTGTTGAAAATAGACATGTATGAGTTACATGGAAACATCTGCTCATTCAGAATTGTATCCTAGTGGGTTTGCTCTGATAGGTGATACTGTTTATCTGGCATACTAAAGTTAATATCAAATACCAAATGCCAAAATCTTGCATTATTGTAATAACAAGAGTTGGCTTCCACAGGAACTGTTACCTGCCAGAGCTTTGTGCAATTAATACATTAGCCATTGCACTGGAGGTGAGAGGCTGCTGTTACCATGTTATGCTTTCTTCAGCGAGTGGTGCCCATCTTTAGGCCAGCACGTCTGACCCTGCTTCATCTCGTACCTAAGAAATACTGGTTTATCCTTAGATCTCCAGGTCTTAGCCAGATGGTTTTATCCTACCACCACCCTGTGACGCAGAGAAATACTAATCCAGTTTCCAGAAGAGAGACTGGAACTTTACTTCAGTTAAATACCAGCCAACAGACAGTTTTTGGCAGGGTCAAGAGCTGAGCAGAGATCGTGTCTGTCCCAATCTGTGCCATGTTCCTTAGGACATCATCTAGCTGTAAGTGCTTATGCTGCTGTCTCTGAAGCTACCAAGTAAAAAGTCTAGTAATGACCAAGATGATGACAATTTTAATTTTACATTTATAGTTTGGTTTTTTTTTTTTTTTAAATATATATATATGTGTGTGTGTGTGTGTCATAGGTTTTCTTGCTTGAAGAATATCTATACATAGGTGCATTCCTCTTCAGTCAGAAGAGTTTTGCCTCTATTTTTTCCTGCCTTCGCTTTCATCTGACTTGTTGTTGAAAGGGCAATGTGAGCAGCCTCCCCGATGAGGCAGCCAGGAGAGCGTGATAGCGTGGGACGGGTAATTGCACTTCTTTTTCTGCAATAAAGGCAGAATTTCTGTTCCTCTGTATCCCTGTGTCAGTTTTAGGGACAAATTGTCCCTCGATCATCGTGAACTTGGAAGTTCATTACTGAAGTGTTGAGTATTGCTGTCCTGAAGCTGAGCCACGGCCAAATTAAGAAGGTATATGTTCAATAAGCCTTTGGTTTTGGAGTCCCTGCTGTGCTACAGGAACGTGATGTTCAAAGAAAGAAGTTTTGTGCTTCTTTAGTGGTTTTTCGTTGAAAAGGTGCTGGAGTTTTGGTTTCTTGCCTGAACTATTCAGCTTAAGAAATTTTCCGGCGTTTGAAGTGGTGACAGATCCCCACGGCTTGCATTTGGGATTCTAATGCTTTCTGTCCAGAGATCCCGAGGAGCTACATATTTATCAAGTTCAGCTTTTACAGCACCTCTGCGAGATGAAATTATCATCACTTGTCAGATGGGAAGACAACAGTACGTAGCGTGACCTACCTGAGATCGTGCTGCAGAGCCCTGTCAAGAGAGGAGTGGATTCCTTCCTCCCTTAACTTCAAAATCATCCCTTCGTGAAAGTGAAGAACTTGCCTCGTTGCGTAGACAGGCGATGTTGCACATCCTAACATGCTCCAGTAAGAAATGCTCTCTTAACAAACAGTTTTCTCAGAAGCAGCGTGCTAAGAGCTATCAGCTTGTTTTATTTCAGTGTTGGACAAGTTCACCTTCGGGGCTGCGCAGCGACGGCTGAACCCATCCCTCCTGTAACCTGTGCATCGTCTGAACCCGCACATGGGCCCAGCTGACATAATAAACAATTGCTCCATATAGCTTTAGTAATGTGAGCATTAATATTGATCCAGCACTGACTTCTCTAACAACAACCAAAAAAAAAAAATGTATCTGTTATCTTGAGAAACCTCCCAAACAGCTCCAGTCTCCTTTCATTACAGGAAAGAGTTATTAGGGCAGATGGCCGAGGTGATATCCATTTGACCTATAGATGCTAACTCAAGAGTCGGATCATTAATAAGGTGGCCGGAGATAGGGAGAGATGGGAGTAAAGAGAGTTAAAAAGCAATCCTGTGCACAAAGGATTGCGCGTCGAGAAGCGCCGGGTAGCGAATGAGATGGACAAAGGTGAAAAAGTGGCTGCGTGGTTTTAAATGCTCATCGCCAAGTCAAGCAGATTATGCTTAAAAGCTGATGTTTTCCATATTTGGTTCCTGCTCCTGCGTGAATCCTTCTGGAGGAAAAAGAGCCTGTAGCTCTTGAAGGCAAGACAGAGATTTGACTTTCTCTAATTAAACCCCCCCCAAAAAAAGTGCTTTATTGTTTTCTGCCACGGTCACAGCTGTGGTGGCTCGGGTTTGAAAGCCGCTGCCTGGCAGAAAACCAGTCCTCGCTGAGGATCAGACCGTGGCCTTGTTCCAAGAGAAATTTGGGTTTCATTTGACCACGATAGGATTCCAGATTGTCATCTGAGCATGTCTGAAAAGTGGTGAATGTGTGTCAGTAGTTAAGTGCTCGTGAACTTCCTTAGTCCCTGGATTGTTCAGGACTGACCCAGGCAATTTTTTCCAGATGTTTTGGGGAATCCAAGTCCATATAAAAGGGATGGTAATGCTTCTGCTTCCTTACTAAGTTGTCTTTGTGGCTTGCAGGAATGTGCATGAAAGCTGGAGCCAAGACACCCCGATTTCTAGTCTCACCTCTACAAACTGCACTTTAACCTTTTCTGCCCTTCCCTGGCATCTCCACACAAGATCACAGAAACTTCGTGGTCCCGGTGCAAACTTTACTTGGCCTTATTAAAAAAAAAATAAGCATTGCTCTTTTTTTATTGTACAAAACTCCGGTCCCTGTTCTCCAAACCTCCTCTGAAATTGTTTTTTCGCCTTTGATCCAGCAGCTGCTGGTTTTCTGTAATCCTGAGTAGGTAAAACATGAGAAGCACCTTGGGATGGGAAGGAGTTACAAAAATATGAAATATTGCAGTGCGCTTCCGTGAGAGACGGTGTAACAGAGTGGCTGTTTAAGCAGGCACCGGGCAGAAATCTTCAGCAGATAAATGTTCTGATTTTTCTAGGAAATGTAGGTTTTTTACGGCTCGTTGCAGTCGTTTCTCTTCCACTTTATTGACTCTTTTTATCCCCGTGTTTTTTATATTAAGATAGTTTATGTTGCTATCTCTAGAGTCTGCATGATCAAACCCTGTCTTTCCTAATGTTTGAATTTGGATACACCTTTTGTCTTGTAGCCAAGGCAGAAGACTTCTCTAAATCCCGCTTGTAAAGTATGGTGTTTGTTTTAAATTTTATCGCTCTTGAAAATTTTAAATGAAAACCAACTCTCAGTGGCAAACTTGGTTGAATGGGGTTGGGAGGGAATTGCTCGGTAGCAACCGGTGCTGTATGACATCTGATGAATGCTAATTCTTCATCCCCAAAACAGTTTTGAGCAGATGAAGGCAGCTGATTTCTGCAACAGCTTAAACAGAGATTGAAATGACTTCCATGATCTGGAAGCAGATTTTTTTCCCCCATAGCAGGTGCAGGCTCGGTCTACAGCGATTTCTCAGTTATACTCTAACTTTGGAGTTTAAAAAATTTAATGTCAGTGCCCAGCCAGGCAAAACCTAACTCCCTAACATTTCTGTTTTTCACGGAAGGCTAAGACTTTATCCTCAGGCAAAGTCTCCTCTCTGGGCTGACTGCTGTAAATCCTCTGGGCCCTGGCAAAAGCCAGAGTTGCTAGCTCATTTTACTTAATTTGTGATGCTGGCAAGATTTGTGCTGCAGCCCAGGGCTCTTGACTCAACTCTCCTAAATCAGAGCATTGACACATTACAGTAGAGAAACACCAGCACAGAAAACCTGAAAATAAATGCCTCAAAAAGAGATATTTCAGAAAGATGCTGGCTTACAAAGGTTTAAATGGTGTTAATGTAAAGTTATACATTTCTTGGTGTTTGCTTCTTTAAAACCACCTGCTCATTAAGAGGTTGGGTTTTAGCCCCTGTCATAATAAATGTTTTTTACTACGTTTTTCGTGTGAGAATCTTAGGGCACTTGATATCTTTCCGCGGAAACCCTGCTAGACAAAATGTCATGCGTTTTTACAGGTGGGTAAACAGACACATGGGGTAAAGTGAAGTGAGGTTGTCTACACAGGAGTGTTAACCCACATGGCTGTAATGATGTAATTACAGCAAATATAAATGTGTCAGGTTAACGCTGGTGTGGACGTTCTTATTCCAGACTAAGAATCCTTTTTCCTGCTTGGATAATTCCGTTTTGAAAGTGAGGAAGCGTATCCAAGAGGATAAAGTGCTTGGCTGCGGTTGGGGAGATCAGAGGTTCTCTTCTCAAACCTGCCGTGGATTTGCTGGGAGATCTCAAGTAAATTTTCTCCTTTCTCTGCACCATAATGTCACATGTGTAGGACTGAAGGTGGTCTTATATGTAGGGAAAAAAAAATAATTGCTATTAAACAAAAAAACAGAGCAATCACACAGGTGGTGTCCACGCTAGCTTGAAACACTTGGTGCCTGATGTCCACACTGTGTGTGTTTCAGGTTTATCTTATTTTCAAAAGCCGTTTTTTTGGTCTCATAGCCTGCATGCCCACTTGCGACTGGAGCATGTTAGGTGTATTCTTCTGGCAACATATCTTTCATTTTGGTTTCCCTATAGCAGGAAGCCAGCATACGCACTGCAGGACTGCTCCATGATGCAAACAAAACAACAGAAAGCGGGGATGATGGGGAGATGCATTTCAAAGGCGTGCTCCTGATCCAAACCAACACGCACACACAAAATGCTGGGGTGTTCCCATGTAATCATAACAGATAACGTCCGTGTGCAGCAAGCTCTTAAGATGGTATCGAGACAGAACTTGGCAGGTTGAATGGGGCTTAGTCCTCTGCCTTAACCTTCAGACTGTGCTGCTTCAGGAAAAACAAACCAGGTTTAGGAAGACATTTTCCTAGTCGTTAATCTGCAGTCAAAATTGTGCGATATATAAGCAAGACAGCTAATTCCAGTGAATTTTACTTTGGTGTATGCTTTGCAGTCCACTTTGTTACAGCAAAAAATGCTTCAACCTCTCTCCCTTTGTTTAAAATGAATGAAGCAGGTTCATGTTATTGTAATCCCAACAACTGCAGTAAGAAATAATCAGGACATTTTTAGGTAGAACTGACACTTTGGGCCTGCTCCACAAGGTCTGCCGTCATTGGTGAGCTCTACTTTCATATCCTTTGCTCGTGGGTTTGACATTACACTGCGACGAGGGCACCTGCCAGTTGTGATGTTGGCTGATGCGAAACAGAGGAGATGCCACACTTTCCTTCCAAGTAGACCAGTAAGAAGCTATTAGGTGGCCAGTTACCTCTTATGGGCTGAGATGCACGTGAACATTTGCTCTGATGCTTGTTTGTTTCTGTAAAACACATTTTAAATTATCCTAATGCTTTTTTAAAATGTTCTTTGTTACAGAAGAGGAAGAGGAACAGGTGCCTACCGATGGAGGTACATCTGCAGAGGCCATGCAGGTGCCACTGGAAGAAGAGGGAGATATGGAAGAGGACGAGGCAATTAATGATGAGAACTACTTGAGCAAGAGGCCATTAGAAAGTCCTGATGCTGAGGAATTTCCGCCTGTGAAACGGCCAAAGCTATCTGTTTCCAAAGGGGACACCTTGGATGGAGCTTTGGAACCACGTGAGCCTCTTAGCTCAATAAACACTCAAAAAGTACCACCAATGCTTTCTCCAGTTCACGTTCAGGACAGTACAGACTTAGTCCCTCCTTCACCAGAACCACCAATGTTGGCTCCCATTGCAAAATCGCAAGTGCCAACCCCCAAAACTTTAGAGGCAAAGCCGTTTGTGCCCAAAACAAAGTCCAAAACAAGTTCTCCAGGACAGAAGACAAAATCACCTAAAACTACGCCCTCACCAGTGGTAACTGGAAGTCCCATACGTTCACCAAAAACTGGATCCAAAGAAAAAAAGTCACCAGGTCGCGCCAAGAGCCCAAAAAGTCCTAAAAGTCCAAAGGTTCCTGCTCATGTTCCTCAACCACCTGTCAAGCCTGAAACACCAAGTAGAACCCCTCTGGCTGCATTAAGTGACAAGATAGGAAAGGAAAACATTCAAGTAAAACAAGGACAGACGCCTCCTGAGCCTGCCACCAAGCCAAATATTGAAAACCAGACTAAGAAAGTACCAGTAATGGACAAGACCATCGATGATTCAATCGATGCTGTGATTGCTCGTGCATGTGCAGAACGAGAACCAGATCCCTTTGAGTTTTCCTCTGGTTCGGAATCAGAAGGGGAAATTTTTACCAGTCCTAAAAGGCTTTCTATTTCAGAGACTACAACTCCTAAACCTTCTGTTTCTGCCAATAATGCAAATAAGGCAGGAGCAACTCCAATACCTCCCTCAGGTGGGACTTCAAGTTCAGACATTTCATGGACAATGGATGACTCGATTGATGAGGTCATTCGAAAGGCAAACATGGGGACACCTTCTAATCCACCTACCAACTTCACTTATTTCTCCTCTCCTTCTGCTTCACCACCAACTCCAGAACCTCTTCTCAAAGTCTATGAGGAGAAAACCAAGTTGGCTTCATCGGTAGAAGTGAAAAAGAAATTGAAAAAGGAGCTGAAGACAAAAATGAAGAAGAAAGAAAAACAAAAAGAAAAAGATAAAGAGAAAAACAAGGAGAAAAACAAGGAGAAGGAAAAGAACAAGGAGAAGGATAAAGACAAGGAAGGAAACAAGGAAGCAAAATTTCAGTGGAAGGAACTACTCAAAGATGATGATCTTGATCCCTATAAATTCAAACTGAAGGACTTTGAGGATGCTGACACAAAAGTAAAGTTGAAAGATGGCAATACCAAAAAAGAGAGAGAAAAACATAAAGATAAAAAGAAAGAGAAAGAGAAAGGTAAAAAAGACAAGGATAAGAAAGACAAAGAGAAACTTAAAGATAAGGGTAAGGAAGATAAGATAAAGGCTCCATCAGCACCTCTTGTGTTACCTCCCAAAGAAATGTCTTTGCCCTTGTTCAGCACACCAACGGCCATGAGACTTCCCAGCATGTTACCTTCCTTGTCTCCAATGCTTCCTGAAAAACTGTTTGAGGACAAAGAGAAACCAAAAGAGAAGAAGAAAGACAAAAAAGAGAAGAAGAAAAAGAAAGAAAGGGAGAAGGACAAAGAAAAGGAAAAGAAGGAGAAGGAAAAGGAGAGGAAAGAAAGGGAAAAGAAAGAGAAAGAAAAAGAGAAACACAAACATGAAAAGGTAAGCTGTTTAGATGAGTTGAGATGGCATACTTGCTTGAAAAATGCACGTGGATTCCTGTATTTGCTGCTGAGCGTTGTTTAAGAGCTTTGAGGTGATGTGTGATTACAGGTTTGGTATTTTTTAAAAATAACGACTCCAAAGAAGACATCCCCCAAGAGTTTCAGGGATTATCCCACCTCTTTGGAAGACAAGACAATGGAAGTTCAGTTGCGTGAATTTGAAATGTGAGATTGCCTTTCTGGTTTTCCTCAACTCACTTTTCACTTTGAAAAGCTGGGGCTCAGACTCAAAAACAGCACACACACCAAATGTAGGTAGCGTTGCAATGCACAAATTTTGTTCTGTAGATTTCCATTAGTAGGGCCAGCAACCATACACCTTCCATATAAACTTCAAATTTAGTTTCTAAAAGTCTACTGTTTCAGAGCTTGTAGAAGTCTGTAAATTGCCAGGTGGACAGAAATGAGCAGACCGCCTTCAAATAAACAAGTTCACCAGTTATCTCAGATGTTCAGAAGAGCTGCTGAATCCTCTCTTAGCAAGACCGCCCCCTTGTTGCTCCAATTTGTTTGAAGTAAGAAAATCGTTTTGAAACTATGGTCTAAATGTTCAAATGTCACCTTTCATTTTGAGTCTTATGCTTGAGAGAGAGAAGACAAGAGCTGGTTTTCAAGTGGGTTGAGCTCCTTCCACTCCTGTAACACTTACTGATTTACATCAGCTAAAGATAATTTCTGCTTTCCAGTATCACCTAATCTTGAGAATATATTTAATATTTAAGAAATGAAACCAGCATATTTGCATGTTATCAGATTTGAAATCCCATTAGAAACGGCTCCCCTAATTCAGGGTTTGCTCTAATTTTTGTCACTTCACCTTATAATATGCGTTAAATTGTTAATTTAAAAAAAAAAAAAGGAAAGAAAAAAGAAGAAAAGAAAGAGATTGTGATAACCTTGGATACAGGATTTCCTAAATCTCTATCCTTAGCATTAGAAAGCACTATATAAGTTCTGGTTTTACCAAGATGCTCTTTACATCCTGCTTTGAGCGTAATACTCAGTTCGTACCAGCTCAGATTTGGGACATTCCTCACTTTCCTTTTTTGCCACTGTACTCTGTTGTGCTGCCTGCTGGACTTGAAACAAACTGCTGATTTCAAAACTTGACATATTTTTTAAGTTGACAGATGGTTTTTCAGTGCAGAATCCAGGTGATCTGCAGAACTAATATTTGTCTGCTGTGAATGAGTCGGTGATCGACAGGGTGGTGGTCCAGTTGTCCATGGTAATTTAATGTCCAGTTTTAGACTGCAGCAACGCTTTCATGGATTCCCCATTTTGTCTGTCTGCCCCTCATGCCTGAGATGTTTTGTTTTCATTGAGAATTTCTGCAGAGATTTCGAGTTAAATACGTGTGTATATGAAATAGAGACACTGAGTTTGCTCATTTTTCATACATTTGATACATTTCTGCAAATCTCTACAGCTAGTTTGCTTTAGAGCAATGTAACAGACACACAGACAAATACAAACTGGTGAAGCTTCGGTATAGACTGAACGTATATATATTAGGAAAAGGAGTTCAACAGTAATAAAAACTTGGACAAATTAAATTGACAAAGCTGCCCATTACGTTGGCAAAAAGTCCCTGTCAAAAGATAAACTTTAAAGCTAGAATGCATGAAAGAGTCCCCAGATAGAATTAAAATTTAAACTGATTCTTGATAGATAAGCTTTTTTTAAATCCACCTCTTTGCTGCAAGTCAGGATTTTAAAAATAAATTTCCCCTTTAAATCTCTTGAGCGATTTTCATTTTTTGCAAGGCCGCACTGCTGGTGTCCTGGAAAAATGGAGAGTTAGAGCTTTATCAGTTGGTGCCCTGAGGTATGTGGCAAAGAAGCTAAATCCTTGAAGATTAGCAAAAAAAATGCAGCACATGGCAATAAGGGGCTTATATGACTACTAGTATTAGTTCAGGTGAAAGAAGTATTGCTTATACATAAAACTGGACAAATCCACTGACAATGTATTTTTAGTTAGCTACAAAGGAGTCTTATATTGCTGGACTTTACCTCTTTGGTGATTTGGGAAGCTTAGTAATCCACTGTAAATGCTCTTCTGCTGGCCCCAATTCCCAGTATTACTCCAGAATGCTGCTCTTTCATTTTAACCCCTAAAAGTACATGTTTCCTTAATTTAGCTTTTAGATCACACAATGACTTATTTAGCCAGCAGTTGTGCTGTAAGAGCAAATGATCAAGTTACTGCTCAGATGCTTAACCTTCCACGGCGCGTCCACTTGCAGAGGCGTAAGTGCAACTTGAAAGATGAGTTTGTGGGCTAACTGCGGTTTCAGCTCTTGATGGCCAGTAGAAAAGATCAAACTTTTTCTAATATTGCTGTACTTCAACAAAAGAGTGACTCAACGGTAATGTTTCCATCTTTCGGTATTGTTATAGTTATTACATAAATGTGCATCCCATCCTGTTGGGGAATTTCACCTTTTTATCAAGTTTTCCCTGTAATTTTGCCCCAAGCTGCTGGAAGGCACAGAACAGCAACCAGTACCCTGCATAAATGGCAGAAAGCAGAAGCTGAAGGCTGCATGCTAGAAGTGTTCAGTGGTGGGACTGAGGAAGAGGAGCGTTCACGTAGGGCTTCCCTGCAGCTAATTCCAGGCAACGGAATTGCTGGGGTGCTGTCCTTGGAGCCAGGAAAGGAGCCGGTGAGCTGGGGTGCTGCCTTGCATGCAGTACCAAATTAAAAGCAGACAGTTGAAGCAGTTACACCCCACGTCTACGATGGAGATTACCAGGCGTGCTGTAGGAGTGACTGAGCAGCTCACGAGGCAGCTGCTGACCCAGTTTCAGCTAACCTTAATACGCTGAGCTGCAAACTAAAGTAGTTGAGGAACTGCTTCGTGAGAAATGGAGCCATCCTTGCATCAGGGCAGGGCTTGCTGGAGATGCCCCAAAGTAAACTGCCCTTACTTGTGAATCAAAATCCTGTCATCGATGTAGAGGAAAACCAGGATATCCAGGATATAACTGTGAATGCTCCTTAATTTTCCCTCTGCTCCAGTCGTGCAAACCGTATACACAAACCCATGTTGTAGAAAGATGCTTCCTCTCCTCTTGTATCAAAGGATAAGATTTAGGATTGTCGTGGAGCCCAGTTTTCCTCTCATAGCAGACTGCAATGTTGGTATCTGAGCATAAAGAAATGTTTTGTGTGCTTTTCTTCTGCCGCATGAGCCCACACCACCATCGTTTAGAACATCTTGGTGGTATACAAATAATAATACAAAGGACCTTTATACAAAGGATGGATGACATGGGTATCTTTCTGTGCTGTGTGCTGGAAGCTAAGCAGCAGTGCTTGTCCTAGGAAGTTTTGTATTCAAAGTAGGCACTACAGAGGAGGAGAAACCTGCAGGAAAAGAGGTAAGATAGATAGTCTGTGCAAAGCCATGTGCCTGAGCCTCCTGTACCCAGGGTTCAATTCCATGTCTCTACCCGATGCTAGAGGTTAAGATGCTGGGAAAGCAGTTAAGAGACTTACCTATGGAAAGTGGCAGTGAAATTGTTGGAGGCATTAGGAGCTCCAGAGGAAAAAAGCTCTTGCAATGCTCCAGGGGAATGACATAACAAAAAATCGTGCTATATAAACAAAAGCGTAGAGGGAGGCCTGTGAAGTAGGCTAATACATATCCACGGAGAGCTTTATTGAAAAGCGTGGTTAACCGTGTCAAAACAGAAATACTACTCAGGCTGCAGCCCTTCTCCCTCTGGAGCAGACATCTCCAAATGAGCAGCTCCGATCCTTTGGGCAAGGTGCGTGGCACGGGACTTTGTCGTTACCATTCCTCAATGTAAGTAAGTCCTCCCACTCTGGCCTGCTGTCTCCTGCGCTGCTTTCTGGGCTTTGAATTGATTGTTTGCCATCGCTTTCTTTATGAAAGCTTTTTAAAACAGATTTCTCCCACTGAGAGTTGCTTGGGTTTCCTTTTAGTGTATGCGTACTATTTTTGTCTCTAAGTTCCCAGACCAGATTCAGCTAAGTAGTTATTTTATTAAGTACGATGATGCACATGCTCAAAATGAGATCAGTCTCCCTCCCTTTCTGTATATATACATGTGTCTATAATGTATATACACTTCTCATATATATGAATATAAGTTGAGCAACTTATGTATGGAGAATCATTACAATGTCAACTGTAAAATCTGAGATGATTCTGTACAGGTTTTGCAAAGCAGTAGCTCAATGGGAGTTGGTAATTTTGGGAGATACTGGTTCAAAGAGTTTAAGGACATACTCAAGTGGTCTAAACTCCAGCAGATACTGAGGCTGGAAACCAGGCCATTTGAAAAATAGCCATTAGAAACCTCAGCCTAGCTGCATCAAAAAGCAGTGGTTCTGTTATACCTATGTGGATAAGCACTTTCATAAAGTACTCAGTGTTGGTGCTTGGGGTTTATTTGCTTCCTCTGTGTCTAATATTTATTCAGGAGGGTCACAGTACCTTTATGTGATGAATCTGGGAAATAATTGAATTTAAATCTCAGAAGAAAGTGCAAACACCGGTGGGCATCTATCAAGTTTGAGCACTAAGGTCAAAGCATTTCATGTCATTGTTTAGAAACATACTGGGGTTTTTGATTTCTCTAGAAAAATAGTAAATCGGGAAGGCTTGTTAACAGAGTGTATGAGCAGGTACAAATGCAATGGAATTTCAACTTGACTTTTTAGTCTAGAATTCGTATTTGTGATATGCTATGGCTGGGAGATCCCAACAAACTCTGGCTGTCCATGCTACAGCATGAAGCGTGAGAGAGTGGTGATCAGTCTGTCATAGGTCTGTCTCATTAAGCCAACATACTCTATTTGGTTAACTCCGTCAGTGCTTTCATGTAATTAATATATTTTGGGAGTCTGCTTGCAGTCTTTGATTGATGATTGTGTTCCCTTGCACAGATAAAGGTGGAACCAGTTGTTCCGGCTCCATCACCGGTTATTCCTCGGCTGACATTAAGAGTGGGTGCAGGCCAAGACAAGATGTAAGTACAAATAAATTCATCTGCAAGGTGTATACTTACCACAGTTCATCCTCTGTCACTTGGGGTAGCTCTTATTTTTAGTGGGAGACACTTAAAAATTAGTGGCAAATGATATTCATACAGCTGTGACATCTTTTGACCATCCCAATGAAAAATCAAGCAGAACGCTTACCAACAGAAACTTTTTTGGGACATTTTGCCCTTTTTCTTCTACTCTCCAAGTGGGACCCATCATCTTCCATCCATCCTACTGTGTTTCCCACTCCGTGCCTTTCTAGGGCCCGGATTACAAGACTCCATCTAGACATGTATGATGCCTCCAGTGACATTTAGTGAGGTTTCCGTAATGGATGGTTATCCCTAGCGTAACCTACAGCTAAGTTTCATAACGCTTTTCAGCTAACAGTTGTTTCATGCTTTAAAGCATAACAGTTGAAATTCCTTTATACACGTCTGTTTTATTATAACTGTTGATGATTATTCATAAGTGTACCTAACGCATTTCAAATGTTGGTTCATTAGCTCCCTAATTATTGGGTGCTGTTGTACAAATAATAGTTACTTTGTACGGTATGAGTGTAAATAGGATGATCCCTGCCCTGAGATCGTACAACATAACCAGGTGGCTGGAGAGGCTGGGGAAACCATGCGTCACTGGGCTTTTTAGGCTGGTCCTGTGTTGCATGTGAAGGGTTTCTTTTAATCACGTTTTTCATGATTTTATGGCACAGAGCACACTTTCATGTCTGATGGTAAACATGAGCACCAAACAGATTTTTCCTTTCCATTCATCCCATTAAATATCGCTACTGTAGTTGTTTCTCTTTTATAGCCATTCTGAACTAAATCTCCCAATCACTAATTTTTCTGCTTTGTAAGTTAAATGGCACCTTTGATGATTATTCTGTTTTTCTATACTGTCCTACTCCTCCTCAGTAGGTAACTGTGAGTTTTACTGTTTTGAAGTTGCTACAGGACTTCAATCGTTTCTTTTTCCTGCTCTTCAACCATTTCTGCTTTCTTCCTTTCACAATATTTGAGTGTGATCTAAAACTTCTGTGCCTCAGATTGCTGTACGAAAGCTCCAGCTTTCTCAGAACAGTTGTCTGTCTTGCTGTGCATGATTTTGATGTGCATGGCTGGACAGACTGTCCCTTTAAAGCCCACAAAACCATTTTCCTCCTTGAGGATCTGTGGATACTTTTAAACTTCTCTTTTTCAAGGACTATACAAGTGTTTATATGGGAAAAATTAATTCATATTTTCAAGGCAGACCTTCTAAATTAAAGTTCTGAAGCCAAATTTTAGCACCAAAGAGTTGACTTTGCTTCCCATCTTATCTCACCCCACTCTTTCTCATACCCACGCACATTTTGAGAAGGGACTTCAGACTCCATCTGCTTGCTACAAATCATATGGGTACATCATCGTCAGTCCTGCCAGCCCATAGCGGGTCAGAGATGCTGACATCTTGGTTTATGTCCTTTTGGGAAACTCACTTCTATTCCAGTTTCCTTTGTGCATCTTTAGTGGCACCTTGACCACCATCTGAGGACCTCAGGTGTTGTGATCCTTAGCCCGGCAGAGCCTAGAGTTTAAACCCCGACTCCAGGATGGGAGTTACACAAAGCTGACTTAGCTCAAAGTTTCTAGACAAATTAGGGGAGAATTAAACACCAGGGCCAAGATCTTCAGGGGCAAGGGGGTCCTGGAGGCAGCCAGTAGGAAATGCTAAAAAGCGGTTGTGCTCCAGCTCTCTGCAGCATCTGTACTGGGCCTGAGAGGGGAACTTCATCTTCTCTATGTGACACTCGTCCTTGACATTGCTTTAGGCTGTGTAAGCAAACGAGGTTTGAGTCATTAGCGTTCCATCTCTATTTGCTTACTGGTTTCTCTTTTCTACCTTAAATACCTCCTCACTGCCCACCATATTGGCACCATAAAGTTGTCACATTGTAATGGCTGTGTCACCCAGTTGCACCTTCTGACTGGTGGCAAACAAGAACTTACGGAGGTTTGTAATAGCTTTTAGGATTTGTTGTAGTATTCCAAGGCAAAATCCAGGAAGAAATTTGCCATTACACAAGTAAATAGAGTATGCGCTGTGTGGCTCTGGGAACTGTTGTGTTGCGTGTCGATCTGGTGTCTAATGCAGCAGAGCTCCCAGTAGAGCTGTCCTGCTCTAAATGATCCATTTGCTTTCATCCTCAACAATGAATATTCAGCCTGAACTCAGAGTGTATTTTAATTTTCATGTGTTGTGATCATTATGAAAAGGACTGGCGTGGCTCTGAGGCAAAGCGTTACATAGCTGTGTGCGTGGCTTGGACCTCTGAAGTAATACCAGAAGTCTCTGTGACCTCTATTGAAAGTTATTAGTTGAAAAGACCATAGTAGGATCATGAACCTTTTAGGTAGCTTGTAACAGGCAGAAACAAAAGCTTTTATGACGTGTTATGTTAAGGGAAAGTTAAACTTTTGTTTCATCTGTGTTGGTAATGAAGTTCTGAATATCTGGTGATTATCATATGGAAACGTTGTGTTTCAGTTAGCACGTTTCTGGAGTTTACTAGCACGGGATTGTTTGAAGATACCATGAATCGCTATGGAAAGGTATGAGAAAAGTTTTTGGGGATTCATAGAATTTGATGAGTAAAAACTAAATGGACTAATGAGTTATTTCAATGTCCTCTGTTAGAGAGAAGAGCTGTTTGGAGGCTTTTGGAGGTACTTAAAGTACCTGTTCAACTAGAGGTTTGTTGGTCTTGGGGCAACTTCATATAAAACATGGTCTTTAATGGAAGTACTTACAGATCTTGACGAGGCCAGGAAGTCTTTCATGTGTCTGAAGAAAAAGTGTCAGGTTGATGGTGCTTGAAATGGAGATTCACATCACCCCATAAACACAGCACAACGACAGCAACACAAGTTTACTCGAATAATGCAGCAGTGGTAAGGAAAATGCCTGTGCAGTGTAGCAAACAGTTTATTCTCTATCATTTTGCTTCTTGGCTCCTCTGCTTGGACCATCATACAAAGCAGTGATGGTAGTGGCAGAGAAGTCTCCTCCTTTCTTGTTTCTGTGAATACGAGTACGTATTGCTCCTAGATTCAAAGTGATCTCTGCATTCAAGCTTGTCTGGTGTGCAAATATTCTTACAACACACAAGAGCGTTCAAAAGAGACGGCTATTAATAACATTAGGTTAATAGACATGAAAATGTGCTGTTGCTGAAGGATGGAGAAACCAGTATTGGAAAAACTGTTCTACTTTAGGGTTTTTTGCAAGTGTTTTAACTGCACAGTAAAACAAGAAGAAAGTAGATTATAATCAAAGCATTTCCATCTTAGTTGTAAACAATTACAGCAATACTTGCATGGATGCCACATTAGAAGAAATTTACTGGATTCCATTCTAATGCAATTAGAGCTAATTTTGTTCTTTAAATGAATAAAAGGTCAGCTAGTAAATCTAGTTTATCTCAAGTCCAGGCTTCAATAAATTGTTTTATTTAATTTGTTGTAAAAGATCTTATCCTTAATGGGCCTAGCTCTTATTAGTTTGCTTGGGTTCTAAAATATTTATGACCACCTTTTTAGATATGATTTGAATGATATGTTGGAAGGGTTTTTCACTGTATTTTTTTTTCCACTCCAGTGTTATCAAGGTAGATGGCTAACTGAGTTAGTATAGGAAGGAACTAGAGATGCTATCTTGTTTTAAAAAAACGAAACAAAATAAAAACCCACAGCTAGTATAGACTTTTAAATCAGCTGCAAACGATGAGCAGAATTTAATACTTTTATTAAATTGCATCATGGTTTCTTTTTGTCTAGTTATTTTTCCTAAGCACAATCATTTTTCATACACAGAAGTTTTTTAAAACCATATCTGTTGATGAGGTGTTGACATTCCAGCTACTACCACAGTTGACATAAACTTCAGCAAAAGTATGTGCTGTAATTTTTAATACTTCAGATAAATCTATTCTACATTTAAATACAGTTTTTAAGAAAAAACACGTGGCTTCTGACACTAATGCCGACCACAAAGCAGAGTGCCACTCGCTGGTGCTGTTTCAGTGCTTCTGTGACTTAGAAGCAGGCTATATATTTTTTGTGAAATCGTCTCCAAATTTACCTTAAAATATCGTGCTTTTGCTCCAGACTCGTGCTGCATTCTATCATAACTCTGCCATCAGCAGGGAACCTGGAAACCAGACATGAGAAGGGAAGACAAGCATTTTAACAGTGTTTAATGTGTAAACCTGACCTGCCACTCTAATGAAGTTGCCCCTTGTCTTACATATTTTTAAAGTGAGTGGATATGTGACTTTCTCCAAAAACAAATCACACACATGCTCAGATATGTGTGGATGTGCATTTATAAAAAAACGTATCTTAAATAACCTGTGGATTGTAAAATAAAATCCTAAAAGGATTAAGGGATAGAAGAAGTTTTGTTATCCAGATATTTAATTGACTCCACTAAAGCTTTTTATCGCTTGGTAGGATATTATCAGTCCAAGGCCTTACTTATGTTCGTTTGGAGGCTCACCAGACTGCATGATAACGCCGTGACAAAAGCCACCCGCATAGCTAACTGACATTCTTTGTAGGGAATCTCAAAGCCAAGTGGCATACCTATAGACCAAATTATTTTGTGACCAGTAGATGTGACCTCTCTGTGTAATATTTGTGACCCAGAGCATACTTTTGGGACAAGAGGACAGCAGAACCGGTCCTGTTGCTTTCTGTTCTATTACACTGAGTTTCTGTAATTGCCCATCTAAGAACTTCTATCACAATAAGGTGCTCATAGTACATATTCTTATAAGTTGGCAAAATAGCATGTGTCTGAAAAAGTGGAAGCTTGAAAGGAAATGTAGCTTGAGAAAATCTCCACACTGAAGCTATAACCCTACCTGAAACACAGGTGGACTGTTGGAGTTTATTTTTGATAAATGTACATGGTTTGGGTCATCACTGCTACTTGCTCAAGAATTTGTTATTTTAAGTGCAACCGCAGTTGGGCAACAGAATTGCAGTAAAACAGTTCTTTAGTCATACTTCTTGAAATTCTGTAAAACTTATTATCTAACCTGCAGCATGCAGAGTACCACCAAGTTCATTATAGGGTAATGTTCTCCAAAACCAAATGCCTAAATGATGGATCTTCTATCTGCAACAAGCTTAATTTATGTAACAGTTGAGCTGCAAACTCTCCAGAGGTTGAATTTTCTTGTACACACGCACATACACAATCAGACTTTAAAAAGGTAATGGCACCAAGGGAGGAGCTAAGAAGGTATTAGCAAATCCATCGATATGCTTTTTATTGACCTGGTTGAAGACAAGAAATTAGGCAAGGACTGTGTTCGTGTTCCCCTAAGCTCACTGGGGATCTGTAGTTGCTGCTGTAAGATGAATATGTATTTTTTAAAACTGCTCATACTCACTGGGAGTTGTTAAAAAAAAGCTAGATGTCTAAGACAGGATTTTGCTATTAGCTTCAATTAAACTAGAATTCTGCTTTATGTCGTTTCCAAGAATGCATCTCACTTTTACGGTATCATCTTTGGTGGATATTCAGGATCTTTCGTTTTTAATAGGGCTATTCTCGTACGGATAAATCAGACCGTGTGAAGAATCATTTGAACTTTGGGTGCTATTTAGTGGAGAGCTACTCAGACTTTGATAATTTAGATTTCTGGCTTCATAGTGTTTGCCCACAACAGCTGAATAATGGGGTTCATTAACCTCCCTGTGTAGGCATATCCAAATTGTTTGCCTCTAGCCTTGGCTCCCTACGTGTGGCTGGGGAGGAAAGGATTGGCTTTTTATTGACTTGTCAAGCCATAGGTTTGCATTACCAGCCAAGTAGCTCATGACCCATTCCATTTATTTCACTGTTTTGTGGTGGGGAAACAGGTAAAGGAATCCTGCTGGAAGCCCCTCCTTCCGCACGTTTTTATGAATAAGAGCAGTGTTTGGAGCAGTTAAGGCACCGTGACCAAATCCTCCGAAAGACGTAATGCAAGCAGCATGGGGCTATTGTGGGACACAGCTGTGGGCGGTGTTGGTTACCCTGCGAGACGTTGCTTATTCAACAGAAAGCTCTGGAGGAGAACTTATTGTGGAATTAAATAGGAGGGAAAAAGTGATACTTCAGGGAGAAAAATGTAGAAGGGTAAACCACTGTTTGGGAAACCTAAACAATAGAGTCCGGGCAGTGAAAGTCTGTTTATTGCAGGACTAATGGGTATCCCAGTTATTTTACAGTGTAGCACTTAGCAGAGAAAGACCATGTTAACTGTCCGTTAACAGAATTAATGCTCCGGGTGTCAATCCAACTTTGGCTGTGAGACAGAAAAGAGCGTGTGATGGTGGAATCATTTTTGATATGATCAATAGACCACCTAAGTGAGGAGGCAGAGTAGTGAAAAATGATCTTGCTCCTCTCCGAGGCTGCAGAGGTGTGCTTAAGGAATTCCAGTGATCTTTACAGCTTTCATAAGCCTTTGTGTGTGTTTGTGTGTGTGTATACATACCCGCATTTTTCTGTTCTGTAGTCTTTTGAATTATAAGAGCTGGAGGACTGATTTTCAATGCTTTTTTAAATGCTGAATGTATTTTAATGAAGATATTGTTTCGGGTATGATTCATATCCCTTTCCCGATTGTTCTTTTTCAGTGTAACATATTGGCCCCGATCCTGCAGTAAAATCCCCATGTGTGGTCTTGTATCCATCCAAAAGTCTCGTTCACTTCAGTGGAGGTTCCCCAGCCTCTCCCTTGCTGCAGGACTGCAGCTTTGACATGAAAAAAAAGTGAAGAATACTATATCCCTTTTACCAAAACAAGTAAATGATCATTTTTGTTTATATCTCTAGAGGTGATTTAGAAGAGTTTTTTTCTTCCTTGAGTGTGAGCTATTTCCAACTTCAGATGTAGTCCTTAGCTTTTTTCTTCTCTTTTTTTTTTTTTTTAATTACTGAAGCCACCCCAACTAATTATTCATCCTGTTTATGGTAGGTGGTAGGCTGTGGCAAATTATTTTCATTTTGCTGCTGGCCACATTGGGTGATGACTCCAAAAGTGAATCCATAAAAAGGCTTGAGTCATTAGAAAACAAAACAACTTACTGTGAGATTCTTTGATTTTGCTGCTTATTGCTCAAGAGTAAAAAAATTGTATACTGTATACCGCAAATAAAAAAAAAAAAAAAGAAAAATACTTCAGGCAGGTTTAGACATGGAAGTGAATTGCCTGTGTAAATGGGCATGAGCAGCTGTCCTTATAAAGCGCAACAGAAACGGATCAAATATATGTGAAAGATTAGAAAGGCAGATGGGTATTTGTTTAAAAAATAAACTTTGCCTCCGTAGAAGATGACTGCAAGAGAAAGGTACTGATTTGTTCTTGTCTTTGACAGAGGTGCTCCTTTTTATTCACTCTTTTATTGACGTTTTTAAACAAAAGTGAGGAAACTGTATAGACCCAGGGATTCATGTTGTAGTCCTGGGAACTGGACGTGGACAAGAGGGCCGCAGAGAAGTAGCCATCCATAGACACAAAGGAAAAAGATGGTCCTACCTGAATTTAGTAAAATTGTTCTGGGAGCAATCGGTCTGTTGCTGTACAGAGCTTCCAAGTTCAGGACAGAGCGGCTCACTTGGTTCTTTCAAAAACATTTCTCAGTAACAAGCTGGAAATTACAGTTTTACAGGTTTCTAAACTCATGCTAGTGTAATTTTCTGGTAGTTAATAAAATTCATTTTCTACACTCGTTCCCATTAAAGGGGGTAGATGTAGGATTGGTTTATGGGCAAGCTTCTAGATCATGCATCCCATAACATTCCCCAAAACAAATGACATTAAAGGGCAGTTTGCAAGGAACACGTAAGAGAAAGTTTGCAAAGAGCTCGTTGGCATAAACATGTTTTACCAGCTTCTGGTTTTGCTGTTGAGAGCTCAGCAGAAGGGGATAATGCCAGGTGGTTTTCACATCGAAGCTCTGAGCAGCTTGTTATTGATGATAAGAGAGAAAAGAAGATGAAAGATAGCAAGACGCCACGCTACCAGCTCAGTTTTGTTTTGTCAGACTGGCGATGAACCATCCGGAGATGTAAGTCAGAATGGTGAGAAAGAATGGGAGGGAGATTTAGGAGTCATCGGCAGAAAGGTGTTTGTGGTTGTTGGGAGAAATACCCTGCTTTAACAGATACGGAGGGTGGAGGCCAAGGGCAGAACTCTGTTTCACTTAAAGTAATGGAAAAATAAACAGTAGAAAACCTGTAATTCAATTTCAAGAGTGCAAATGTCCATAAACCAAAGGAGTTAGCTAGAAATGTCAGCTGGACTGCAGACCTAATGGATTTAAAAGTGGTGTTTTCTGCCTGTGGGAAGGGGGCACTTGAGGCAAAATGGCTACAGAGTGAATTGTGCGAATAACTCCTTCCAAAAGAACGCTGGGAATAAGCGTCGTACCTCTAGGAGCAAAGGACTGTTAGCAAAGAAGTTACATCTTCAAGGTGAAAGATTGTGGAGGTGAAGTCAGGCTTGGCAGAAGTCAAACTGCATTAAATGTTGTGAAGGATATTGAGCAAATAGGAAAAGAAGGAAAGAAGGAGAACCATGGAAATTAAGACAGGGAGAAGGTGAAGGATAATATAGGTATGAGCCAGGAACATACGAGTACTTTCCTTCTGATCCTATGTTCATCCTCTCCTTTACTGAGGACGAGGACAAGACAGGTAACAGCAGTAGGTTGACAGCGGTGGAAATGGCCATAATGAAAAGGGAAGCAAAATATAGGGACCTTCACACATGAAATCAAGGAGTGGGATAATCTTTCTCCCACGTTCTAGAAGAACTGGGTCATGAATTTGCAGACTCAGTGACAAGTAATTTTTAATACATTTCTTTTTATTTTAAAATGCAATGTTTGTTAAATCTATTTTTAATCAGTAATAGAAAAAACAGAAGTGCTGAAGAAGGGGAGAAAGGAAAAGTAATCTAGACACCTGGTGACAGCAGTACACATAGTTATAAAACAGATTTTGGAGGAAGGGCTGATTAAAGGCTTGGAAGTAATGGAATAAAACACAAAAGGGAAGTGAGCCATACCAGCAGGCTTGATATCAATCTTTGATAAAGCAACTGATTTTCTAGGTTAACCCGGTCCAGGTGGCAGGCCCTGCGAGAGATGGGGCTGGCAGCGGCTGATTTTTTGCCCTGCATCTCGGGTATCTGTTTCCATCACCAATGCTGAGAGCAGCTGCCTCCACCTCCCACTGCTGAGTGATTTCTGCTGGATTGGGGAAGCCATCGCTGGGGGCAGGATCAAATCGCTTCCCCTCCAAGGGAAAGTCTCAGCTGCGGTGGAGAAGAGCTGGGACACTCAGACGTGCACAGCTGGAATAAAGTTGACATCTGTCCTACCATTGGGGGAAGAGATGCTCTCTTCTGGATGAATAAAAGACGGCAAATCCGAACTGGATTTCAGGAAAACGTTTAATACTCTCACACAGAACATTCATAGTGAGGCTGGCAAAGACGGGATTAGCAGAGGAACTGCTCAGTAGTAAGGAACTGGCTCAAAGGAAGATAGCAACTGAGAGTTGTAAGAGAGCTTATCTAACCAGAGAGGAGGGTACTAGTGAGCGTGCTCAAGGATGTGTTTCAGGACTGGTTTGATTTAATAATTTCATTTAAAATTTTGTCACAGAAGGAGGTAGAACACTGATGGTTTCTGTTGGCAGTAAGGTTGAAGGACCATGTCAGTACAAACGAGGATCTGATCATTGTCTGGAAAGAACTGGATCCACTGGAATAGAAGGGAAAAAATGGTATTTAATTCAATAAATGAAAAATTGCAGTTAAGGCTTTGCATTTGAAGTGTACCAATGGAAACTTTAGCCAGAAGTAACGAGCTGATCAGTAGGTGTATCGCTACGGTCGGTGCATTAAGTGGGCGACGGATCGTTAGTTGGTCACAGAATGACAGACTTGCCAACATGATACAAGTGTGACCGTAGGATGCGTTACAAGAGGTAATTTTAGCAGAGAGAGTGGAAGCGTCCTGGCCATCATATGAGAACCTGTTGATCCTTCATCTGAGAAGTTATATTCTGTTCTTGAAGGCAGCTTGTATTCAGGAAGGATGAATTGGGAAGGGCAGGTGCAGAGGAGGGCTGGGAGCAGGGTTAGGGGGAGCACAGGAGAGTCTGTGTTATGATGGGAGAGGAGAGCAACTTTGTGTGTTTAGTCTAGCATGTGAAGAGGGGATATGATTGCTGGCTACAAATACATCAGGCAAGTAAACATTTCGGAGGGAGAAGGCTATTTAAGCTAAAGAACAATGTTGGCACAAAAACAAATGGGAATTATTTGGCTATGAATGTAGGCTGGAAATTAGAAGAGGTTGCTGTGCCACCACAGCAGTGAGATCCTGCAACAGGGTAATGGTGGGGACTAAAAGATTAACTGGTTTTAAGATGAAGCTCAATAAACTTGTGAATGGGATTAAGTGACATGATGTCTGCGAAATCACTAGACTCATTTGCCCAGGAAGGGATGTTTGTGGGATTTTGCCATAGTGATGAAATGGAGAATGGGCTGTTGAGCTCCATGTGCACCACTGAAGGTCAACACGCTTACGTGGAAGTTGTTCCATTTGAATGAGACCGGGCAGTGTCCACAAAAATGGATGATCTCTTGGAATAAGTGTTCAAAGTTCATTTTCCTTGAGAGAGAAGAATATCACACTGCAGGCAATTTATGACATGAAAATATTTATATTTTTTTAATTTCAAGTTTAAGTACTGAAGTCTTTTCATTTGCAAAATTGCTAGGGGCTCCGCTGGAGGTTTGATACATTTTGGCACTCTGCAAACGCACGAGTTGGTCATAGCGTGTATTTGTGGAGCTTGTATTTGCCAATATGACTTGTTTGCACAGAATAAAATATTCAGCAGGGCATAAGAGATAAAAACTAAATTTCCCTTTCTAAAAGTAATATGGGAATTAGCCTACATTACAGAGCTTAAATTACACTGATTCTCCTCCAGGGTTGGAATAAAGTTTTCAAAATCACCTCTAATCTGTGAAGAATCTAAACCATATGGAAATCTTCCTAATTCCCCTGGGTGTTTTTGACACTCTTACCCATAGGTTTTAGAGTATTTCATTTTTTTCTGGTGCAACAATCTCAGTTCCAGGTGTGAGATTTTTCAGTAATAAAATAGTTACATCACTTAACTTTCTAGCGTCGAGGAACTTACATCAATAAGGGAATATCAGTACTAATAGATAATAATATCACTCGTAGTAATCCGAGTTGTATTAGTTTTAATTATGTCAGTGCAGTTGATGGTGTCATTTTCCTACGTACAAAGACCCCTTTAGCTCCTGCTCCTTGCTGAAAAATGGGACATGGGTTCAGAAATTAGGACTTTCCAAATGCTGTTTTTCCTTTGGGCAGAGAAACAGCTTCTATGGAGCTCTGCCTCTGAGAAACGAAGATTGCTGTGATTTTTCACTAGACCTTCCGAAGTACTGATACAGCATTTTTTTGGAGCTCATCACCCGTAGCAATCATTCAGCCCTGTGGCTCATATCCTATTTTTGAAAAGCCATTTCCTTTTGGTGCACATGTCTTTTCCCTGTGTTTATATGAAGCAGTCAATGGGGCTTTCAGCCGTAAGGATCAGAATGAAATCAAATAAATTACTTCCAAAGATAGGAAACCATTTCACACCTTGGAGCCTCATTTTGCTTCAGATGTAGCATGTTACAGCTCATGCCAGTTAGAGCCGATTATAAACCAACTGAACTGTCACAACGCTTAAAATCTTGGTAGAATTTGCACTTTGCCTGCAAGCCGACAATTTGTTTTCATCCTGTTTGGGTTTGGATCTGTAGCTGTGAACAGGGTGATTGCCCCAGAATAATGATGAAAATGGGTTTTCATTCGCTCTACCATTATGAAGAGGTGTATCAATACATGCATTCAGTTATAAATGCACACGGTTCTGTAAGAAATACAGTTCCTGCTAGTATTTAAAAAGAAATCCAAAGTGAATTTACATTGGGCACAACCAGATACACAATGTTTACATTAATTCTATTTTTTTTTTTTAAAGGGAGTGGTAACCTTTAGTGATGATTTACGGAGGGTCTTATTACCACGTCTATTCCAAGGGTTTTCTCACACCCCTTCATTCTGGAGGAACTATTTTGATTCAAAAGCAACTTTAATTGACTTTTTATCTTTCAGCGTAGAACATGTTTGTGATATATTGTCAGGCAAGCAGCCTGCAGAGAAGTGTAATTCTTGTCTCAGGCCCCTGAGTGTGTTGATGGTGGTTGATGTTCATTTGTGTTTGATTACCTCAAAAAATATTAATCCATCCTCAGTTTTAGAGTTTTTGAATTGGGGTGGGGAAAGAGGTGAAATTATGTCTTATTTAGTATTGTACTTGCAGACTTTTCATATACAAGTGCTGATTTTGGAAGCATGTGAAAAACGCATTTGGGAAAGAAGATAACAATACATGTATGGTGATGTCCAAATGTAGAGTTTAAATCCTAGCAGGGACCTAGGTACTAGGAGGATCGAAGCTTTGCTGTAGTGAGTACCGCCTACTTGCAGCGTGCTCTGTGCCTCACTTTTGCTGTCTATAAAATAGAGCTCATAAATCTTGCCATCATTTACATAGTGTTTTGATATCAGGTTTCTCTCCAAGTCTGAAGTAACATTAATTATTAGTCATGGGACTGCTATTTCCCTTTGATTTCTCCCCACCTCCGTATTGCCATGTACGCAGCCCCTTCTTCAGGACGGAGGACAGGCTAAACCACCCTCGCTGAGATTACTCCATCACCTCTAATGGTGTAGCACAAAGCCATTCATTTCTCCACTCTGGAGTCTAAAGTCTCTGGACTTCATTAGCTCAAGGGAGTGGTAGGCCCAAGCATGCTCCGAAATGCCGATCTCCTGTTTTGATAACTGAGCTCTAAAATCAAGATAAACAAGCTGCCCTATATACCGAACATGTCCTAATTGCACACTTCAAGCAAACCAGCCAATCGACGAGTGTGTCGCCCGCTAATGAATATTTGTAGTTTTGGAAGATTTCATATGTGATGTTCCTTGCAGCTTCTGCAGTTATTAGCAGCCTGGCTTCGAAGACCCTGTTCAGGAGGAGAACCTGGCTTTATCTAGACCAAGAAGCTGTGTAATTTAATTTCATATGTTAGCTGGGCATGGTCACTCTTATTCAAATTATATTAGCTAATACTTCTTTAAAACTGTTTACACTGTGTGCAAAGTTGTGTTTAAAATCCTATTAGCTAATACATTTCCTAGTCTAGACTCAGGGAGGGTTGACTCCCTGAAGAACTCATAGCAGGACTTTGTTTACTTGGAGGGGGTAGAAGAGGGAGGCGGGGAATGAAGGGGTAATGATGTTTGAAACCATCCAAATGCCTTGTGCTGTGCCAAATATTTTGCTGTCTGTCCCTCTCCTCGCTTTTATTATTGCCAAGATTTTTTTTATAGAGAGGTGGCTTTCAAGTCGTGGGGGTAACTTTGGAAACCACGGGAGTATTGCCACCAACCACAGTCTTGGGTGTTCAGCGTTGGGAGCCAGGGCTCTCCGTGAGAGCAGTGGAAGGAGGAAGGCACAGAATAAGCATCTGAGTCGGGGTGGCCAGTCTGGCAGGAGCCCCAGGGAGCCACGCACTAAGACCTTCATTGAACCAGAAACACATCATGGGCATTCAAGAGCCAAAGAGAAAACTTTCTTGGTGGGGGATAACAGCGGCTTCTCAGATGTACCCCACTAACAGGAGAGAGAGGCTGTATTTGATGTGTAGATTGCTCCCAGGATGGCCTGATAATAGGACTTCCTTCCTTTTGCAAGTCCCAGACCATCTAAGTTATGAGTCTTGCACTTTGACTCACAGTTTAGCACCTTACTGACACATATAAAGAGCCTGAGCTCCCAGATTAGGTACCTGAAACAATCACTAGGACATCAAGTGGTGTGACTGCCTTCAGTGTTGCTTGTGGAAAATCATCTAACGCCGTTGAGATTCTGCTCCGCTCTAAGGTTCTAAACTTCCTTAGTTTTGGTTTTCTTCCCCTAGTTGCTCATGGTAGGTCTCGAAGGTAGGTGTGATGCTACAGTTGGCAGGTTAGGCAGGAACACCAAACCCATTGCTCTGTTTCCTTTTACTAAGTGTGTTTTTACTATAACTTGCCGTAGTTCTGATTTAGTAGTGCAAGTGGCATATCTTGGGAGAAAACCACTGTTATCTCAGCCAAGCATTAAATACTGTATGATTCCAAGCCTTTCTCAAATGATGGCTTGGATTATTGACTTGAAATGCAGACCATGTTTCCGATCGTAGTGATACTGCCTTTTGAATATCGTAAGAGAGCTGCAGTAAACTCTAAAGTTGAATGTAAAATTCCCATTGATGGTGGAGCTGGACTTTCCTGGTTCTCAGGAGTTGTTGCGATTTGATTTTCGTCATGGTTTTCCTACTGATGTCTCTGTTTTTTGCATTCTTAAGATATCCTCCTCTCTGGAATGTCTAACCTTTCTTTAAATCGCCTTCTTCCTACAGTCCCATCACAAATCAATTCCACTCCCACAGTTACCATTCAAATATAAATAAGTTAGTTAAATGATTTACCAAAATGTGGTAAAACAAATAGACCTATCCTGTGTTTTGTTTGAGGGTTTTTTTTGTTTTGTTTTCTAAAACATCCTTTTCCTTCTCTTTATGTTTCTAACCTAGAGCCTTATAGTAAGGGCTTTTTCTGTCTTGTCCGTTAAATTGCATGCACATCAGTAGCACTGTGTATCAACATTCATTAATAAACGTTGGGTCCTCTATGTATCCCCCTTCCTGGGCAAGATGATTCTATACTGTGTATTTACTAGAGCTACATCCTGTCTACTTCAGCTACTCGAGTAAGTAGCAATATTTTAACTGCTGAGTATATAGTGTGCGTCATTTATTTGTCCTGACTAGATCCACTGCTGATTTCATAAACATTTGGGGAAAGAAATACCAAACTAGCAAATATTTGGAGAACCCCCTAATGTAGGATCTTAAGAGGACAATGTAGTCTCTCAGCTTGAAGATTAAAAACAGTGCTGTTCACAGCTGATTAACTTTCATTTCTAATCATAGAATCATAAAATGGTTTGGGTTGGAAGGAAGCTTAAAAATCATCTAGTTCCAACCGCCCTGCCATGGGCAGGGACACCTTCCTCTAGACCAGGTTGCTCAAAGCCCCATCCAACGTGGCCTTGAACACTTCCAGGGATGGGGCATCCACAGCTTCTCTGGGCAACCTGTGCCAGTGCCTCACCACCCTCAGAGTGAAGAGTATTTCCCCCAAATTGAGCTAATGTAATAAAACTTAACAAAACAAGGTTTAGTGAAGCCACAGAGAATATTTATATGACAGCGAACTATAGAGTGGCTCAGGCTGTCCTGGCGTTCACTTTGTAATGCTTCTGTGCTTTATCCTGTCCAATGGATGGGTGTAGCAATGACAACCGTCCTTGTGTTGGGTTGAAACAGCCTCTTTGATGACTCAAAGGTGATGTGAATTATCTGCACTGTTTTCTTTATATTTATTCGTGATCGATCGTTGCTTTCTTTCCCATCAACTAATGATTCTCATTTTTGGTCCTACAGAGTCATCAGCAAAGTGGTGCCAGCTCCAGAGGCCAAACCTTCTACTCCTGTGAGCCGGCCCAAAACACCTCCACCCGTGCCATCACCAGTACCAGCTCCTGTTCATGTCACCCCTCCTCCAGCTCCAGCTCCTCCTCCTCCACAGGCTACCGTCTCACCAGTCCTGATCCCGCCGCCCTCTCCAGCCGTCTCGGCAGCAGGAGGCTCCAAAGCTCCGGTTAGGAGCGTGGTGACCGAGACCGTCAGTACTTACGTGGTAGGTAACGCATACTGCCGTGCTTTGTCCCAGTGCCACCGACACTCATCTCTTGAATTGTTGAGCTCCTGGGTGACTCATCGTCTCAAACGGATGGTACCTGGGCTTGTGATGTTGCTCTATCAAGCTACTCTTTATCTGGCCCTTGCTTCCATGCATGTGTTTTGAGGGGTTAATAACGTAATTAAAACACTACTACGTGGACTGAATTTGTCCTGTGTTCCCAGTTCAATGTTTAAGTTTCTTCTAACAAGCCCAGTTATATCCCACTTGGTATTTTCTGCTAACTGAGCTAGAGCATTTATTTTTGGAGGTGGTGATTTTTTTATAGATGCTTTTATAACTGCTGAATTGAAACCTCAAATGTCAAACTCGCCATAGATTTTGCTGTCAGTCAGGTGAAGTACAAAACCTTCATACAGCATCAAGAATTTGACTTAGCCCTCATTTGAAATGTGGAGAGTCCACTAATCTCTTTTCTGGTTTCCTCAGCATACAGAAATTGCAAATGTTTGTACATCTCAGAAAGTCTGTAGATAGTTCATTAGTCTACAGTTGATTAGTCTGTTTGACATATGCGCTGAACTTGGCCTCTCTCTGGTAGCATTAAGACGTCTTCGTTCCTTTAGAAAAGTCTCCCATCCAATGGTATGTAGGAGCTACATTCTCTAAAAGAACATGGACATGCCCCTGGGCAGGACTAGGATTGCTGTGCTACTGAAAATTTCTGCTTTAGATGCAATGTAAAATGGAAGTCCTGACCGTTTCTGGTCATTGGAGAGCAGCAGATACCATTAACAACGGTAGCAGTGTTGTTATCCTCCCTGTTCTGGCTAAGTTCCAGCTTGGTTGGTGACACCTTGCTTATCTGTAGTGGGTAGCAGTTTAAAAATCTCACCATTTAAAACACCTGAAATTTGTTTTTATGACAGTTTCCTGTGCTTTAATTGCAATGTAGGCATGGGTTTTCTTTTTGTTTTTAATTCCTGTTTTTATAATGATTCCTAGTGTAAATCTACCCTGCTGTTTCTAATGGAAAAGGTGCTCCTCCTGCTAGACTTAAACTGTTGTATCGTGTTACTGGTCTCTGTTTAAAGAGCTGCTACATTTCACTCCCCGAGTTGGTTACAGCTCTAGACGATGGCACATAGGCTGTGCGTATCTTTAGGGTGCAGGATACACATCCTCACCTTCTGTATCACAGGTGTAAATGCAGAGTCTCTCCTACCTATTACAGTAGCGCCCAGAAGCTTGGACATTCACTCTAGGGAGAAACATTTCCAAAATACTATACTACATCGCACTTTCTTCAGTAAGCATTAAAAGGAAATAACTTAGAAATTATGTTAGTTTAGAGAAAGAAAACCTAGAAATTTTCCTAGGTACTTCCAGTGGTAACACTGTTAGCACCTTATGGAGAATTCAGAGGACACATAGGCTGCAGGTTATTTCTTTCTTTTAAAACATTATAGTTGAAACCAGGGCTTTACTGCATTAGGATCCAACTATGTGCACAGGCAGAGAGACTCCTGATGCGAGACATTTGTAAGTCAAAAAGCTGAGAGAGAGGTTGAGGAAGAAGGGAATAATTAATAACTATTAGCCCCTTGTACAAAGGGAATCCAGGACACAGAATGATGAAATGGCTTTCCTCAAGTCGCACAGGAAAGCTCTTCTAGAGATAAGATTGGAGCCGGTGTGACAGAGGTGCGCAACTCCCTTCTGCAGGAGAGGACGGGAGGATGATCTTATAGTTTAAAAAAAACAAAAGATACGATGTGGGATCTCCCTGTAGGATAGCATCTCAGTAAGTGTGCTCTGATCATTAACTCTCAGCGGTTTGTACTAAAATAGCATTCAGCAATCACATATTGTCCCTCCTTCCACGACCCTTAGCTCATTAAGGAATGAGAAGTTACGCAATATTTTTAACATCCCCATTCAGCACTCCAATTTCTTGTTTAACAAACAGGCAGAAGTTTCAATGATTATAGGTCACCCTGTCCCGCTCCAGCCCCTGAAAACCTGAGACAGGTATTCTGCAGATAACCGTCCTCCCTGGAAAACTAAGTTTGGAAAAGTTAGGGTATCTGTCTTCTGATGGAGCAACAGCAGGCAGCGCTGCCTGCGCCTGGCACCGGCGGTGCCTACAGCAGGCAGCGGCGTGGATGGGGTGCCTGCCGAGTGCCAGGGCCCGTGCCGGCGGACGGCGTGGCTGCAGCCGGGTCGCTCAGGCAGGTTGTAAAGGGCTGTAGCTGTCAGCCCAACAACCCACAGCGTTGCCTCTCTGCAGCACCGCGGCACAGCATCTCCTCCTTCCCAGCAGGATTACCCCGCAGAAACGACTACGGACCTCTTCACGCTGAGTGCAGGCAGTTTACCTGCGGAGCAGATGCTTCCCTACCAACTTAAAATGACTTTGCAGATGTGAGATTAGATGCGTAGATAGGAATGATTATTGTAATCATTCAGCTTTAAAATCCAGTTTATTGTATGACGTTGCCTACTCCATTTCACTGTTGGGAAGGGGATTGTTCCCTGCTTAATATTCCTGGGCTTTGTATTTTCTAGTCTTAAATCACAAAAAAAAAAAATCAGGGGTTTAAGAGGAGTCAGTCAAGAGTGATGTGTTGGTTGCAGCTCTGGTACATTCTTATTGATTTTTCGGGAAGTGGTGTAAGATGTACAGACCACCGTGTAGTGGCTTTTTTTTTTTTTCCTAAGAGCATTTGGAGCTTTTCATCTACTACTTTTTAATATCATTTTTGTAAGCTGTACAGATAGCAAAAAGTTATTGCCTTAGATATGTGTAAATGCACTAACGCACAGAAGCCGAGAACAAAACCGTTTATGTTTTTGAGATTCGGTGATAACGTGCAAATCTTCATAAAGGAATGATGAAATCAGGGTAATAACCCAGACATTTTGTACTTTGTCTTGTTAATTGCACTTCTTTGGGTGGATTTCGTGACATTTTGCATGGTGTTTTTACCAAAGAACTGTTAAAGAAACCACTTGAAGTTTAAAAATACAAATAATGGGTCTAGCAGGATATAAACATTAAAAAAATTTCATAAAGCTCTGAATATGATAAATCCAGTAAGCAGCTGCCTAATACTGTAAATGATCTGCCTCTCTTGTCTCGTTTACCCTTTAGTAAATTGTACTGTGACATAAATGTCATAAGGGGAATGGAAAGTTACTCAGTAACAACTTTTTTTATATCCTGATCTTATCAGCTAGTTGAAGTTGAAGACTTTGGCTAATAAGTAATACGGCAATATATACACATGGCACTGTATATTTTACATGCATATAAGACTGTTATCTTACACAGCAGGCTGCCGTTGCTTGTTCTTGCCATTAATAGGGTAGAATTTAAAAAGTTGCAATGGTATAGACAGAGAAGGAATTGTGTCCTTAAGCCCTGGCTGCTATATGCGAATGCCTGTGCTTAGGTCGGGTGGTGTAACTGGCTTTACTGGTTTACAGGACAATACAGAAAAATGCATGCTTTTGTCAACAAGTACGGTATAGAAAAATACATTAAAACATAATGCTGAGCACTTACGATCAGAGAATTCATAAATAACAGCAGTGACTGCTGAACAGCTTTGTCAGATAAGCAAGACACTTTTTTTTTTTTTTTTTAAATGTCAATTTTGCTGCCTGCGTAGCCCTGAAAACCAGCTAACTTTCCTTTTCTTTGCACCAGATCCGAGACGAGTGGGGTAACCAGATCTGGATCTGTCCTGGCTGTAACAAGCCAGATGATGGCAGTCCAATGATAGGTTGTGATGACTGCGATGATTGGTATCACTGGTAAGTTGCTCTCATCCATCCTCTTCTGCTGTTCCCTGGCACATCGGGGCTATATTATTAAAAACCTTTTTTTTTTTAATATGGTTTGTGATGCCGGGAATATTTAAATGGCTTTACTGTGTCCAATTTAATAATCTGGAAGATATTTTTATCTCTGTTTCTCCGGAATTTGAAAAAGCACATTTTAAGCTGTGAAGGAGAGTTACTTTTTAATTAATGGGCATTGGTGATAACAGTTGTTTTTCAAACTGCTGGGAAATATTGCTGATTCCGGTCGTTTTGTGAGAACTACAGGATTATGAGCATAGTGTATACAGATAGACATTTCAAATTATGAAGCATTGTATGAACAGTAATATAAATGTCAACTCTTATAAAAGGGTTGGAGGGAATTAATCACTTTTTAGGCATTTTCTTAAACAGCTACATAAAATCAGAAGGTTTTTTGCAGGTGTGTTAAAGAAGCATTTGAAATTATTTTAAATCTAGCCTATTGTATCTGAAAGTGCGCTCATATTTTCTATTAAAATAACATTTCTTATCTTAGTGTCCTTTCGATATATTTATTTTTGTTTCAAAGCAAGTGTTTTTTAGGTTTCTGTTCGATCGTTATTCCTTAAGGTAATGATAATATAATTGCTATATTAATTTGAAGGCCAGATCCTGTCTCCCACTGAAAAGTTTAATGTCTTTGGGTAAGAAACAAAACGGGTGGTACTCCACTGAGATGGTCCGATATTTTCCTGTCCTTCACAGGCCTTGCGTTGGGATTACGACTGCGCCCCCAGAAGAGATACAGTGGTTCTGCTCCAAGTGTGCCAACAAAAAGAAGGATAAAAAACACAAGAAGAGGAAGCACAGGGCACACTGAAGACCTTGCAGGGGACTGAAGTCGCGCGGTCGCGGTGGCACCTTCTGCCCTGGCTCCGTTGCAGGGTGGATCCAGCCTGCTCGTGTCTCACCCTCCGTCGCCAGCTGTTAGGGTTATGACTCTGGAGTGAATCAGGGGCGAGGAGATGCTCTCCGCTGGGGGCTGTTGCGTTTCGCAGACCGTCCGAGCCCAGGGGGTTGGATTTTGGTACATTCTGATGCTGTCTTTCACCTACCGAGGGAAATTTGCACAGAGCGATATGAAGACTTCGGTAGTTCATGGTACCGCTCCCGCTCCTGTGGCTCGGCAGCAACAAAGATGAATGTTGTAAATACAGATATCTGTCCTATTCTTTCTCAATTTGTTATTAATCCCTCTTGAACCTTTGCAGTAAGGTGCTGAGAGGAGGAGAAAATGTAAATTGCCGTAAGTTGTAAACTGAGGAGACGTTCTGGAATGATTTCTGTAGTCTGGATACAGTTCAGCCTCTACTCCTGCTGAGCCAGATAATCATAACATGGAAATAAAAAGTGGCTGGTAAATATTTTTGTGATGAGAATATATGAAGCTTTTTTCCTTGATTTTTAGTACTAACATAAAATAAACACATTCAAGCTTTTGTGATATATCTTCTATTTTTAAAAAAAAAAAATTTCTATTGTGTCGATTTTTTTCTTCCGTGTGAATTTATTTCGGTGGACCTGTAATATATTTTATACTTTGGTTTTTGTTTTTTAGTCTTTGTCAATGTACCTTTCCATTGCTTGTACATTTCATTGGTGTGTAAAAACACTTCCCATTAAAAGATTTTCACACGTGTAAATACCCGATATTTATAAAGTACTTTTTTTTTTTTTAATTATTTTTTAGAGCTCGAGGATTTTTATTTTCGTTTGCCTGAGAGTACAAACCTAGCAGCTATTAAAAGCCCGTGCGACGTACGCCTGTCCTTATGGCTTTAAGGGATTGGCGAGATCTGCCCCAGTGGCGCACGCACGAGGAGTCGGCCAGCACCGTAATTAGGCCTCGATTCAGATACTTAAACATGTGGTAACTTCTTAAGAAGTGAGTAATCCTATTGCCTTCAAGGAGCCTGTTCCCACACTTCGTTATACATGTGCTTAAATGCCTTCTGAACTGAGAGCTTAGGCCAGGGGGCTCTGCACTTTTAATGGTAGCTACAGTGTGTTAATCTGTAGCTGGAATTGAGCTTTTCTTCTTTTTCCTTTTTTTTTTTTTTAACAAGTGGTAGTGTGTTTGCCAAAGCGATCAGAGTGGCGTTTAGATGGAGGAGATGCAGAATGGCGTCACGCAGGAGGTGCATTGCTCTGCTTTGTGTATCCCCTTGGAAAGCCCGATAAAGTGAATACGAGTTGTATTCCCCATTGAAAATGAGGGGGGAAATTGCAAAGAACAATAAAATAAGGCAGTATTAGATATTGTAATGCAGTGGGTCTCAGAGACAAATAAAATACAAGAATAAATCTGGAAAAAGAAAAATACCTTTTGTTTCCAAAGCGATTTTAAACTTCAGCGGTTAATTTGGGGATATTTCTACTTTAAACCGTACAGTGAGAAACATCTGATGTTTGAGAATATCGCCCTTTAACCTGTTGCACAGATATTAAGAGTTATTTTTTAAATGCATCCAAATTGATATTAATGAGAATGAATTAGTCATGTTTTTAAAAGTACCAGTCTAGTTAGGGAAATGAGGCTTTGCTGATAGAACTGTTAAATTGCAAATCAGTGGAGATATGGATGAAATTGGTTTATTAAAAGTGCACTGTTACTTTCTTTGTTCAATGCCACCTCATTTATATTCTGTCCCTGCTAATTACCAGTCAAAAAGTTCTTGGGTTTGATTTTTTTAAATTTTATTTTGAATTATTGGATGTTGCAAACCTGATTCTTGTTTTTTTCCATGTGTAATGTGCAGACATACAAAAAAACCACAGTCTTTGGTCATTTCTGGTCACGATAATAAAGAACAAGCTTTTGGTAAGTTGTTTATCCATTTCCTCCTCCCCTCTGTTAATCAGAACTTCTCGCATTTAATCAACTAAATTATTCAAGGTGCCGTGGGAGGGCTGAACTTTGCCATTTCGACGGCCGTTCAGCTATTTCTATGCATGCTTGTGCGTTGCTGCCGCCGGGTTGGTTTCCTACCCTGGGTTTTATGATTTTATAAATGACCCCTGTGGCAATAAAACCAAAGCATCATTTTCAGGAGGCTTGTGTGGCTGACGGGATTAGTAATGGGAGAAGGGGCCCTTCACCTCCGGGTCATCGGTTTGAAGCCAGCCTTGGTCCGTAGCCGTGCAGAGCCTGCCTCCCCTTTCACTTACGCTGGTGTGTATCAGGAATCAGTGCTATAAAAGAATAATCAGCTTCCAAAAATAGTGACCCCCCGAGCAGCCGTGTGGCGTGGGCCTTCCTTACAGCCCCTCGTACCACCCAGTGCTGAGCAAGCCCAAGCTGCTTCCCCAGATGTTTGTATTTGCTGCTATAACTTCATGGGTTGTGTTTCTTCTCCATAAATCAAGGGCTGCTCTCTTGGTTCGCTGCTTGATTTTATGGCTGGGCATTTGTGTTCCTCTGAATCCATTTATGATTGGGGTTTTGGACGCCACTGGCCGTGGGAAGAGGGCACGGCGGGTGGGTCGCAGGTTGGTTTGCTCGTTGGAGGTCATGGGAGAACATCAGTGTCTCTGAATGGTTTTCCTGCCTCGGAGGGCAGCTTCATCCCAGAGGAAGGTCAGTTGTGAGCACTACCTCTGGAAAACATCTATTTCCATGGGTAGTTGGAGTAGAACAGGTTAAAAGTTTAGAAAGTAAAGGATTAAAGAGTTTTCAGTGATGAGAAGACAACTCGCCATCTGCCCGCGATATGAAGAGAAGACAGATACCATTTTCCCCCCTTTACTGATGCACTGTACATAGTGGATTTAAGCGGTACAGCGAGTATTGGTAGCAAATATTCAAGAAAAGAGCGTAAAAGCTATTCCGTGAGAAAAACTTGTTGAATCCTGCCTTTAGTCTGGGGCCAGATTATTATCTGGAGTCAGTTGGGAGTCAGTTGGAGCTGTGTCAGCTTACACCAGCCCAGGAGCTGCCCGCTCGCGCGGCCGACGTTGGGGCTGGGGAGCAGCTCCGTTTATTGTGAAACGAGGCGGGGTTTTTTTTTTATCCTTTTTATCCTGTAAATCCTCCTTTAGCGCAGCCTGTGCCTGCAGGTCATCGGAGAAAACGGCAGTGCTGGGTGCTGGCTGCGAAGCCTGGTAGTCGTTAGGCAAAATTGCAACGTGTTAATGAGTTTTGCACCCAGAAAAAATCATGACATTAATATCAAGACGGTAAGCACAGAGCTCAGAAATGGAAGAAACTATCTTGACTACTGATTTTTATTGGAGGACAGAGATATAAATGCAGAGCATCCATCCCCGGAGTAATGGGGATGCGCTTTTCCTGAGATAATCTTCCTTCGGGGCTGTATGTTGTGCTCAAAGCATCATTTCTCTGCTTGACAAGGTGTTTCTCTTCTGAAGGTGTCCGCGGCTAAGTACAGTGAGGATCTTTATGCTCCACAACTGATTTGTGATTCCAAATGTCCTGGAAGAGAAAGAAAAAAAAAAAACCCCAACCCTGAATCGGAGGGTATCAGAGCCTGATGACTTTGTCTGGGCTTTCCAGAGATAAAATATAGTGTATTACTTCACTGTATCACCTAAACCTTCTTTGTTCTCCTTTCAATAGGACGATTAAACAAAGACCTACTAACCAAATTAAAGTATAAAATGAACGCTGAGATATGGAAACCTTGCCAGGAAGAATGTTAATGAATGAAGTTCACTAAAGGCATGCTGGCTAAGTTTTCAATACAAATAGTTTTATGGCCAATCTCTTTAGATCATAGCAGTTTTCTTTAGAAGTTTTAAGTCTCAAAAGTAGATGAGTTTCCTTTGCCGGGGAATGAATTAGATAATGCTGTGAATAAACTCCCTCTTCGCAGTCTTGTCAGTCATGCTACTTAGGGAACTCTCCCTTTCTTCTGGGGACTCTCGGATCAGCTGTAACCTAAAAAGTAGAAAGCTGCTATTAATCCGTGTGTGCTGGATGGCAGAGGAGGCTGTAATGGGAGATTTACGGCCGGCAAACAGCTCGTACCTGGCTGATGTGAGCAGCAGCCTTTAAACGTGAGCTCTGGCAGCTGATCCTGGTGTGCCTTCCCTCGAAGGTGCTGTTTCGGCCTGTTTAAGGTTTATGCCGGTGAAGGGGGGACAGACTTTTTAGCAGAGCCTGTTGCGATAGGACAAGGGGTAATGGCTTTAAACTAAAGGAGGGTAGATTCAAACTAGATATAAGAAAGAAATTTTTTATGATGAGGGTGGTGAAACACTGGCAGAGGTGGCCCAGAGGAGTGGTAGATGCCCCATCCCTGGAAACATTCAAGGTCAGGTTGATGGGGCTGTGAGCAACCTGATCTGGTTGAAGAAGTTGGGGGGTTGGACTAGATGACCTTTAAAGGTCCTTTCCAACCCAAACCAGCTTATGATTCTGTGATTCTAAGATGCAGCTCTTCGTGCTTATGGAGTGACCTTTTGCACCAGGACTTTGTGATGCTCTCCGAGGGAGAGAGGAGGAGAGCTGGGGGCTACTGGGCCTCAAGGCCCCCTTCGCCCGCTCCCCCTTGGCAGTCTCCCCCTTAATTTTCCTTCCAGTCCTTGTTTGCTCCAGAGATCCCAACCCTTAACTCGGGTTTCTGGTGGCCAGTGCCGAAACCACAGCAGCTCGGCGGCTGTTGGGTGCCTTGAACAAACGGGGACTTGCATTCAAATCTGGTGGCACCAAGCAGGTGCTGAGAGTTGAGATTTGGTGGAATATTACTGCCTCGAGTTTCGACCAAGAAGGCCAATTTTTCAAAAAGCAAAATGCCAAGTAAACCCAGGATAGGTGGAAGATCTTCCACATATTTTTTAAAACACAAGGAGAAAGTAATTTCTTATGAACACAACTCAACATTGAGAACATTCGCACATTGAGAACATAATGTTTTCATAAGGACTTTGAAACAGATTTATAAAACCAAACAGAAAATAATTACATGATTTTATTGCTTAAACGAGGGGATGAGGGAGAAAGAGACTTAAAGCACATTTACAAAAATTCAGGTTTCATCACCTGTCATGAGTAGGAATTTGGTTTATAAATTCGAAAGGCTTGCCTGTCAATTCCTCCCAAAGCCAGCGTGGTTTTGACAACTTACTGTGCCTGTCATTTGCTTACGGTGGGACTAATGACAAGTCTGATGGGGTGTCACCGTCCCACCAGCCTGGGGTTACCCAAGCCCGCCGGCGCCGCTGCTGCTTAGCTGCGTGCAGGAGACCTTCCGTCTTTCTCCAAGCTGATCCCTCCCCAGGTGTGGGACTGGGCAGCATTTGCTGTGGATTTTTTGAATTTGGCATTCAAATTTAAAAAAAAAAAGCACCTTTTTTTTTTCCTTATACAGAAACAAATTATGAAATAGGGGCAGGGAATAGTGTGCAATTTTTTATTTTTCATTGAGATGTCATTTACAGCACTTTTCTAAGAAGTGCTGTAAGAATTGCCATGTTTAGGGTATACATCTGCTTGTAGGTTTTGTTGTCCACGTGGTAACCGTTGCACGTATTCAAAGGGAGAAACATCGTCTTGTTGTCGGGAAAGCTGGACACAGTTCTCAGCTCTGTCGTGGCTTTCCTGGTGCGTTTGGGCGCGGGATGGGTGCGTGTCCCCGTTGCCATCCACAGGCAGATGATAACGTTTCCTGCTCTGGCAGCTCTGCTTCAGCCTTGGACCCAGGTGATGTGAAGCTTGTAAAGACAGCCCAGACCTTCCCACGGGTTAAATAACTAGAACAACACCTTTCACACGGGGTGGATAAAACTGCAGAACTATTAGGAGCTCCCCCAGTGCCAGGTCCGTTCTTGAACCTGCTCCTCAACTGAGCCTTTCTCTGCGCTTCTGCACTTGCGTTTTCACTGAGGTTGGGAGCTGGAAACGATCCATTACACTCCTGAACCAGACAGGTCCTTGGGCTCTGCAGGTTTTAGTTGACTTTCTTCCAACAAGTTTTCCAACATGAATCCAACCCTCCTTTCATTCGCTGATTTTGAGCCTTTCTGTGGAAGGAGCCTGTCTGGGCTCACATCGAGACCTTCTTTTGCTACTAGCTCTTTTTTGTTTCCAGGGCTATCTAGTGGGGTTTATCTGAGAAACAGCTTCTTGCTTAAGATTACTTTAGGAACGTCAAAATACACCTCTCATCATTCGTACAATAGCTGCCTTCTCTGGGCTTTGTGGGCTGTGAAGCGTCTGAGTTAGCGCTTGGAGTTGGCCTGTATTAAGATGCTGAGAATGAAGTGATGCTGTTGTTCTCTATACTTTCTGCACAGACAGATGCTCAGTCAAGCCCAAAATCCAGGCCTTGGCCTCAGTATCTAATAACCTGGCCTGACCATCGACTCTTAGTGCCACCTACTTTCTAAAAGGCTGGGTCTGCAGTGCCACAGCTCAGGAGGAAGCCCATCCCTTCAGCCCTCCCGGTTGCCACTGGCTAAACGCTGCATTTCTTTGGTTTCAGGATTGCTTTGGCCTGGCCAAAAAAAAGAGCTTCCCAAAGCAAGGATGTTCAGCCATTTTGTGCTGAGGATCCCACTGAAGATGCCGTAGCTCTCTAACCCATGAGATGACATTTAGGGAATATAACCATGACCTACGACCAGCTCAAGGCTGAACCAGCAGGAGTCCCTTGGAGATGCTCTGGTTTGGAGGGCAGTTTGCAATGAAGAAATGTCTTTCAAATTCACTGAACCTTCAGGTGTCACGCGTGTGTCCTGTCTGGGATGGTTTTTTAAGTCTACCTGGAGATTTCATATCAAGCATGGCAACTGTCACAGCACATCTGCTTAACCTTTATTCAGACTCTATTTACTCATTTTAATCAGACCACAAGGGACCTATTTTGCAAAACCCTTGTGTCCCTTAGAACTGGGAAAAACATCTCCTGCCTACCAGCCCCTTTGGAAGCTGATCCTGCTCCGTTTGATTCTCTACGTCTCGTGTTTCTGTGTTCTGCAAGATTTGGCGACGTGACCTATGGGGGCCAGAAGGATGGACTATTTTTGCCCTGTGCTCCCAAGTCACAGTGATTCCAATGCAGATGTGTTTAAAAGATGACTGTTGAGCTATTTTGAAGATGATGTATATACCTGCCCTTTCAAAAAAGGATGCACCTGGGCCATGGACAACAGAATCGTACTCAGGAGCAGCACACTGAGGCAACTCATGACAAATTTGTCCTTTCTGCGTAGCCTCTAGATTAGCAGCTGCTCAAGCAAATATGCCTTGAAAGGAGTATATATCTGAAGTGTGTTTGTTCTTCCACCCATAGCACCCAAGGTAGCATGGCTACGTGTTGAAACCAGTGCTCAGGATCTTGTGGTGCCTTTTTCTTCTTTATTATTTTGGTCACAAAAGTGCAGGAGAAACAGGTAGTTCTTACATGATCGTTATTGCTGGTGGCAAAGTTTCAGCTGTTCTCTGCATACAGGGCAGTGACCTTTCCAGCAGTTTGAGTCTTTTCTCCATGTCTGGCCAAACACAGATTCTTCTGTACCACTATGGGCATGGACCTATTTTTCTTAGTATGGCTTCTGCAAATATAGAAAATGAGATTCATTTGTCTCTAATAACTCTAGTCATCATGGGATATTTTCATTCTTTTGAGGGACTTGGATGGGAAAGGGATGAAACGGCAAGCAGAGGGTGAAATGTTAGAAACTACTGAGAAAACACAGTGTTTGAGTAGATGTATTCGTCCAGCGTAAGAACAGCTGGATTCCACCTTCGCCCCTCATCACCCGCGTTGCAGGTGTTGGAGTTCATCATTTGCTCAGTGCAGGTCCAGCTCATATTTGTCCAGCTCATCTTTGGAAAACTTAATTCTTCAGATTTAAAACAGGCACGGTTTGCAACTTCTTGCAAGCACGTCCGAGGGCAGATCTGCTGTTGCTAACGATGGTCAGGCCCAAGGTGAGCTTTTGGCAGGTATCAAATCCTCCTTTCGAGCCAAGAAGTTCCCACTACTAGAGAGCAACGCTATGGTCTACTTAAGTTTTGTAAGCCGTTAATGAGTCACTCGATATCAGCCAGATCAGTTCGCTTACATGGAAAGGGCTCCTATTTCTCCTGGTGGCGTTGACTTCGGCATGTAGAGCAGGGGAGCGCGGAGCTCCAGTGACTGATCCTTCCTACACCCACTTGCACAAGGGTACGGCGGTGCGATGGACTCATCTCAGATTCCTTCGGGAGGTGGTGACAGAGCTCCACCTTAATGAGTTCATTGCCCTGCCAGCATTCTTCCCACACCCAGGTGCCCATGTTGGCAAAGCTACACTCCACCAGCTCGCTGGAAAACGTTCCCCAGGCTTTTAACAGGCTACAGATCTCGGGATGCCCGCCCGACTCTTCATTTTCAGTTGGCCTTGGTTGATGGTCCGGTTGTGTTTACAAGCAGAGCTGAGCGTGCTGGTTTGGTGTCGGGGAAGGAGGGCGGTGGGGAGACGCGGGGGGACCAGATTAATTGCCAGGGCTCCCACTGGGCCAAGTTTTGTACAAGTCGCCCAGTGTGCAGGGGGGTGGAGGGAGGAGCCAGTGCCTTAGCCCATGCCCGAGGCTCCGATGAGTATTATACCAGCTCTGTTTACCAAAGCCATGCTTAAATGGCTGCAGAGCTGCATCACGTCTTTGTTTTTCTTCTCGCTTCTGGATCGCATGCACTGGTCATGGAGTTAACGCTTACCAAATAGTATTACTCGGACTTTTGGTATGAATCCAGCCTTGGATGCACACGTTGCAAAATAGTTTCAGAGCTGAGTGCGCTCTTGGCATTGCCTCCCCCAAGGTACTCCGACTTTCTGCAACGACATAGTAATTTAGCTGTTTATCTCAATTTTGAGTTATCCTTATCTCAGTCAGAAGTGTCCTGCTGCTTGCAATGGGTCCCTCACTTTTACTTGCCTGACACTGCACGTTTCCCCCCTGTGCAAGACAAGTGCCTGTTGGTGGCTGCTGGAGATACACCTTCCACACCTCCGGTGTCCAGGAGCATGGAAGCTGCTGGAGATCAGACCTTAGCAGATAGCAACCTACTCCTTCCCTGCTGGCATCACACTCTACAGCCAGAGAACATGACTGATCACTCTTTATAGGAATGTAAGACATAAAGAGACCTCCTGAGACATCTAGTCATATTTTGCCATCACGGTGCAACACGTCCCACCATGCCGTTCCTATGTTCGCATGTGTTTGGGCAAGTCGGGTGGATGTCCCCAACAGTCTCTGGGAGAGGGTAGTAAAAACAGCTAACTATTCGGCATGGGTATTAGTTTAATGGCTTAAGGACGCAAAAGCTGTGATAGTTCCCATCAGACGTGCTTGCAGAAATCATGGGGCCAGGCTAGCATGGCTGACTTTCTGTGAACAAGGACTGATTTGTTTTCTGCTGGCATTACGAACAGCGAAACCGAAGCAGGGCGGTGAAGTGATTTGTGCCAGGTCACAGAGCACGTCAGGGGCAAAGCCGAGATGAGAACGGGCACCTCCGAGCTCCCGGCTCCTCTCGACACCAAGCAGATGAGGCTGGTGCCGGAGCTGTCTGAGGCCGAGAGGGTCAGTATCTGTGGAGAAGAGTCGCCTGATGATACAAGAAGGGAAACTTTCTTCTGCCTTCTAAGCTTCAGGTCCCTTCTAGCAGCTAACCCTTGCTTTAATAGTGACATCTGTTGCAAAAACAGCTTTGAGCCTCCTTCATCCTTGGGTACCTCCCCAAGTACTTTTCCAGGAACATTTATACGAACCTATCACTGCGGGCACTAGCTTATGCTGAGTTTTTATCCCAAAAGTGGGTCTCAGCTGCCAAGATCTCCATATAATAGACATGCAAAAGTCTGGATCCCTCTGCAAGGTCCTTCCAAACCAAAGGCATGGTGAGATGTCTGTACGTGGGCTCCCCCTGAGGCTGCTTGACACACCTCCCAGCCACAACGGGGGTATAATGCGAGGTGAGCTGAGCAAAACCCTTGCAAGAATCGGGCAGGAAGTGGTGACTTTGGATAAAATCAAGTTCATTTCTTCTTGAACCAAGAGACGCATCTCTGCAGAGACCCCAGTTGCTTTGTCACAGATGTACGCGCAGACAGCACTGCGGTCTGGTGAGCAAACTGGAAATGAGAGTCTCCCAACTGGTTGCGATAAACTCTATCAGCCAACAGACATCTGAGAAAGGCATTTCCATTTCTGTGGTCCCAGGTCAGGATAATGTGTTTCTAAATCCACACTTGCTTTTTCTTTAGGTTATTGCATGGCATCTCTGAGCTGAAGTGGTTGAGCTGCCTCCACTGTAATTTTCCACACCTAGCTTCTTTGGATTTCTTTTTTTAAGCTTCACCTTAACTCTAAATTTATTCGGGTTTGTTTTTGTTCGCATGATAATCACAACATTCTTTTGATACATTTTTTTTAAGCCTTGATTTACTGAGATTTGCTTGCAACCTTCGTTCCAGTTTACCATTTTTTGTGCGTGGGGATATTTTAAATGAATATAATTATATTTAATAGCTTTTGCAGGTACTAAAGCATCTTTTGATTTGAGTCCTAACTTTCGTTATTACCCCCCACACACATACACACCTTTTTAGATATTCTCTGTTTAACCTATGCCTAGAGATTAATTAAAGTGTCATTAAAATGCCTTTAGTACGTTTTGTGTCCTCATGCCTGGAAATATCTTTTTCCCACAGTCAGAATTGTTGTGCTTGTACCAACAATAACTGGCATGTGACTTGTTTTGTAGATCGCCATGAGATATCACGAACACTCCTAATTAGAAGAAAACACATTCATTTTTTGGATGTCTGTTCAAAGTTTCCTCAGGAAGACCCACTAGTTTTTCATTTACATCTCTCCATCGCTCTTGGCCGGCTTTGCTGCCGAGGCCAAGCGCTTACTCGGGAGCGCGGGGTGAGTCCTGCACCACAAATGGTTGCGAAATGGAAATTCAGGATCTTCCCGAGCAGGTGTGGGGCAGAGTTTCTACCCCATCCATACATTTTCAAGCATTTGAGTGTTTAAATGTGTATAGTCCAGCCTTGGGTACAAAGTCTCCCTCCTCTTTCAATATTTCTGCTTTGGGAGAACCCATAGCTGGAAATTAATCTGGATTTAGAGCATATATGCCAGGAGTAGGTTTATCTGCAGCTAAATCCTACAGCTGCCCTTGCAAAAAGGGAGCTGGTCAAAGGATGGGAATGGATATGCTCTGGCCATTGCTATCGATGACCAGAAAAACTAAAGAAGGCAAAAGAAACTCCAGAATTTACTTAATCACCCATTTCTTTCTCCCTGCATTGTTTCCAGCCCGGTCGTCTCCTGCGAGCTGGATTGCTCAACCAGAGCAGCATCGTGGGAGTAGAAATTAGGAGGTCTCGGTATTTCACTGGGCAAGGAGCAGGGCCGGTCCAGGTATTAACGTAAATAATTTGGGACACTATACAACACGGCTTGGTGCTTTCTCCTCCAGTCTTTTGCACCTCCTTAAGAGGATTGAAACAAACCCCAACAAATAAATACACGTGAGCAGCTGGGATAGAAAAACAAAACCCAAACTGCACAGCCTCCCCAAGGACCCATTTCAACTCTCGGTGACACCTTTCTGAAGTGGAAAGCAGGACCCTGAGCTCCTCATTCCCAGTTCCTAGGGAGCTGAAATGTGGCGTCAGGCCGGGCAGCAAGCTCTCGTGCAAAGTCAACACCAGCTTGGAGGTGCTATGGCTGCTTTCTGGTTTCATCTCCATCAGAAAAGGAGCTGAGACTCCCAACATCGCAGAGGTTTTCAGCCAGGGAGCCAAGCTTGGAGCCCTCCTCATTTCCTTGCTTGGGGGATGCACCAGGAAGGTGCCAGCCTGGGGATCACAGAGGCTTTTAGCATCACCCCGGCGCAGCTCCTGCAGTCTCCTCTCCTAAAAGACACGAGAAGAATAAAACAAAAAATGACATGAGAAGAATAAAACAAAAAAATGGGAGCAAATTACCAACTTCTCAGGGAAGATCATGCTGAAGATAGTGTAATTATAATCCCTTTCAGCAGCTGAGAGGGTTTGGGTTGTTTTCTGGCCTGACATCTAAACCTTGACAGGTTTTGCAGCTGTAGGCTTTGGAGAACCTCTGCTGAGCAGCTCTCCCCCTGCTGGTAATTTGTCACCGGCTTAACAGGAGCCTTGGCCTTGCAGGCTGGTGCATCGGTGGTGACAGCCTTGGGACATCACGGGGGACCATTGTGGGCAGACCCCGTGGCCTCTCTTCTCCTCCCATGACTCAGGGCCAGGGCGACCACATCGCCTCTCAATAACAATTCCTTCTTTTGTAAGAGGGCTGACAGCGATCCACCTTGCAATTAGCAGGTTGTTTGGGGAGAAATGCTAATAAGCACCCTGAAGAAGGTGAACCAGAGAGGGAGGCGGATGCTGCCTTGACTCAGCGTCCTCCTGGGGTGGGGGGGGAGAAGGATGCTCGGGATCTGCTGGACACGATTTTGCGACATAGCCTTGCTCACCCTCCATTTCCAAAGGCTCTTGGGGCATCCCATCCTGGATGAGCTGGTGAAGAGCCCTGGAGAAAAGGTCACCGCCGGTTTTAGATGGGGACTATCCACTGCCACCCTCTCCCCGTGAATTTTTGCAGCCTCTCTGCTGCCATGAATACCTTATTGCCAACATCCTTTTCATTCCTAGCTTTTCTGGTGGGTACCACTTTGCAGGAGCGTTGGAAAAGCCTTAGCGGCCCACCGTCGGTTCAGAAACAAGGGGTCACCGCCTCAAAAAAATCCCAGGTCTTCACTCCTGTAGCCTTCAACCCCTCCGTCCCCCCTCACAGGTCAGTGCCGTGGGTTATAATTTGTGCTACAGTAGCTCCAATCAGGACCTGGGGTATTATTTATCGCATTTAGTACTTGCCATCAGTCATGAAAACTTAACAAAGACCCTATTGGGTTTATCTATAGGCAGCTAAACAAACGTATCTTGCTCTCCTGTTATCTTCTTGTTAACAAAACACTATCAGGATGTTCTAAACATCAGCATTTACTGCACAAGAGCCCTTTATCTGGCATGATATATAGAGAGCCCATCAATTAGTGCAGGGGGCTCGGAAATACCTGCCACGCTTCGCTCAAAAGTCCCAGCACCGTCCCAGGGCTGCATCACTAGCAAATATCCCTGTGCGTTTCCCGGCCTTGAGCATCCCTGTGTGAGCTGGGAGAGCAGAAATCACGATAAATATATTTTTTTCCACCTTTTTTTTTAATATCAAGCTAGGCAGGCTGGAGACTTTCCATGGAAGGAGCGATCTAAGGGCAGCCAGGGCACTGGATGGTGCAGGGGATGGGGAAAAGGGAAATGGGCTTTTATTCAGAAAAGCTGGATGTGGTTTGGGAATACAGTGAAAAGTGCCATGAGAAAGCGCATCCTTCGCACAGCAAGACCTTGTCTGCAGGATCAGTCCCTCTCGGGTCCCCCCACCGTAATGTCGCACTAATGGAGCAAGCCTCGCTCTTGCTCACTGTCAGCTCCAAGGGGTGGACGTGGCAGGTCTTGGACACCAACTACCGAAGATCCAGGGCAACCGCTTTCTTCAAACACCTCTGCCAAATCACCACCTCAGCAGAGGAGCCACTTCACCCCACACCATAAACCACGCTCCTGTGTGTCACCTGGACCGATGGTGTTTCACCCTCCACGATTGTTGCATCGTAGTAGGAAAGTGATTCTTCAGATAAATGGCAGATTGGGAGGATTAACCCCAACTCCTGTTTGTCTCTGATTATTTGAATATCTTGCAAAACAGAAACTTTGTAAACAAGCACATGGCCTGGTTTGGAAACCACTGCGTCTGTCTCCAAGTGACGGTTTGCTCTTGGGAGATGTTTTCTTCTAGGTGGATCTCCAAGCCCAGGGCTTCACGCACTTGCAGAGGTTGGACTCGTGGACATCCCAGTCATTCCAGTGGCTCCATGGATCCAAGAGAAGAAGCTGAATGTTTAACGGTTGTTGTTGTTTTGTTTTTTTTTTTTTAATTCCAAAACTAAAAACAAAGGGAGAAACAGTGGAGGCGATGGGGCTGGGCTGACCTCTGCCTGGCTTTGAAGAGGCGGCATCAAAAGTTTAAATGAAATAGGTGATAAAACCAGTGAAGCCAGTGACAAGAGTTGGAGAGGGCAGATGGGATCAGAGCTTTGGGCCAGGCCAGTGCAATTAGGAGTGTGTTTTGCACCACGCTGACCAGGACACTGTAGGAGGGAGACCAGAGAGGTGCAGCAACATGGAGAGATAAGATCCCGGAGCAGTGCTGGAGCTGTCTGGACAGAGAAGAGTAGGAGGCACCATAGAAATTTCCTGGGAGCTTATCACCGTGGGCCATCTTCTCCTCCTCTTTCACATCCGCGGCAGACCTGATGCTGCAGGACTGTCCGAGCAGCCGCCCAGCCCTCGCCCGTCCCTGCTGCCATCAGGTACCGTGGCTGCAAGACCCATCGCAGCAGGGTGGGGGTCTCTGGCCAGACATGGTTGGAAATTTAGACCTCCAGAGATGTTTAGCTGCCTTAAAACAGACTCGGAAAGAGGTGACAAATACCCTCAGGCCAAGGACTCATGATCCCAGGCACCAAGAGGTGGTGGGGCTGGTGACCAGCAGATACTGAATGTGGACATTTGTTGGGGTTGGCTTCAGTGCTAAATTCAGGAATCCGCCAAAACACATCTGAGCGTTTATCCATGCCGTTCCCAGTGGGAAAGGGCTGCTTGCTAAAAGCCAGCCCAAAGCGACGCATCGCATTCGGTCTCCAGGGGCGAAGGATGGGGCTGAAATAAAATCCACCAGCATGGCCCCATATGGGCAAAACCTCACTGGTGGGGAGGGAGCACCTCAGGTTAGCGGGAACCTTTTCCAGCAGCACATTAACCCGTTGTCCTCTTACAGCTGGAGCTGGCTTTTAACACCCTTAAACCACGGGAAGGACCCTCTACAACTTATACCCAGAGCCAGGAAGCCCAGATAAGGGGCAAGGTAGAAATTAGACTTAAAAAGAAAATCCCCCCGGCGAGGGAGTGGTCATTGCCAATGGTCATTTAGTTATTCCTGTTTGGGAGGTGCTTGGTTTTGCAGGGCGAATCTCCATGTGGGCTTTACATTCAGATATTCACCTCACACCGTGCTCATATCGTTGCTGTTGGCTGTTTTTTCCTCCAACTGCTATTAAAGTTACTATTTGATAGGAGAACAAAAGACAAATAGGAATCATTGGTGCGCAACCTCGCCATCTAAGCGTGATCTTTCTGGACCAGGAACTCTAAGCCCCTGATCTGTGTGATATATAGTTTGGGTACAATAATATCTGCTACAGTTATTATTACCTATATTACAAAGATCTCAAAAAAAAAAAAAAAAAGGGGGGGGAGAGAGACTGCACACGTGCCGACTAGTTTTGCTGTTAGGGGGAGGGGGAAAAAAAAAAAGAATAAAAGTTTAATAAACGTGTGCTGTGTTGTGGATGACTTTGTGGCGACCTTTGTTGCAAATGGCCTATGCATGCGGAATAATGGTCTCCGTGCAGAGAGGGAAATGGCTTAGTGCTATCATCGTTGCCTCGGTAACCATCAGAGTCTCCATCTAGCAGAGAGAAATGAGTTATGAAAAGGCTTGAGTGAAGAAGGGATTAACACATGATCCCCGGGACAGCATGTCAATCAAAATCAGCGGAGAAATTACACTGCTCTATTTGAGAATGTCTCCGGAAACGCAACCTTAGTGGGTGTATGTATGGGGATGTATGCAGGCATGATGGAGAGACGTATAGCGCTCAGCCTCGTATGAAATATGTGTATTTTTATACATATAAAGCACAAGATACCTGCGAGCACTGGTGTGCACATGCACAACCACCCCCTGCACACACACTACCTATATGTTTGTGTTCAAACACACGCCTGAGGCCTCTCTCCATAGGGACACACCTTTGCAAAGCCCATACGATGCACGGCCCTGTGCTCGCTGGGCTCCGTGCTACCCTGAGCAGCCGAGCAAATGAAAACAACTGGAATAAAAAAAAAAAAAATCTAAATAATCCAAAATGCATATTTGATCCTGAAATTTGCTCATTCTCTCTCCTGTCCTCACCAGGCTTCGTTAAAGTGTCCCTGATGGCATCCCTCCTTCCTCCAGGAGAGCCTAGGGGCTGAACCCCCTGAAGTCCTTCATGCACCTCCAAAAGGGAGAGCAGATGGAACTGGTTCCCCTATAACATGCTCAAAATGCAAAAGCCGGGGCGATATGGAGACGATGGCTTTAGACTGAGGGCCTCGGTGGCTTCACCTGGATATCTTCCGTCAGCGTCGCACTCCTGGGCCCTGCAACTTGTAGGTCAAGGGCATGGGAACTAAACCCACGATTAACTCCCTCTTGGTTTTAGCTATTGCAAACTCTCTGGTAGTTACAACCCCCGGCGCTGCTCAGCCGTGTGTAGCTGTGCACACATTTCCTATGGCGATTGTTTGCCTTGATTCAGCTGACGAGCTTTACATTACCTGGGACCGGAGTGAGTTTTCTGCTAATGTTGGGAGGAAAATGTGATTGCTGGGAAGGGAGGGCTTGTGCGCCTTCATAGCTGAGGAGTGTGGCTGGAAAAGGCCTCGAGTATTTGTTCTGTTCATTGGCCACTTCAGTAATAGAAAACTTTCTCTTCCAGGAAATTCTCTCTCTCTTTTTTATTTATTTTTTTTAAGCGGATGACTATTACAGGGAAAGTAAAATTTCTCTTTGGCGTCCTCTTTGCCTGCTGAGCCGCCCAGCCCGCCCCCACGCCGGGAAGTGTAAGGGCACTCAGGGAGGGGATTTGCCCCCCAAAATCATTGCTGGGTCACCCAGCCCCCCACAGCCCCAGGTCCTCCCTGCGCTCATCGCCCAGCACCTCCCACTCACACCCGCTCCTCGGCACAGCGCGGTCCTTGCACCCATGGTCCTGCACCCCTGCATAGCTCACCCTACCCCCGCAGCTGATTCACACCTTCAGTTTCACCTTTACAACCGCCCCTATATGTTGCATATCTGCACAAGCTCTTCACCTGCCCCCGTCCTGCCATACCCCCATCACCCCAGGCAAACGCTTCCATACATCCCTCCTAACGCACAGACGCATATGGCACCTCCCTAACCCCCCTTACAGCCCTCGTGCCAAAACGCACGTGCCCTGCATCACCCCCAGGACCACAACCCCGCACCGGGGTACTCAGCCCTCCCGGCCAGCCCTGCCCTCACGCACCCTTGGCACAAACGCACCTTCTCGGGTGCACCATTGGGGTTTTCCCCTGCACACAAACATCGTGTGGGTCCCTCCACCCACACGCTACAAAATCCCCCCCCCCGTGTCTTCAAATCCCGACGGCTGCACCCGCTCATCTGGGGTGCACCCACCCGCACCCTGCAGCCTCCCCTACAAAACGCCCGGGATCAAGCACAAGCCCAAATGTAGATGCCATCAAAATACATGCGTTGTGCAAACACTCCCAGACACCCTCCAGCGATGGACAGGGCCACCCCCAGCCTAGCCAGGGCCACCAGTAAACCCTCCACCAAGGGTTTCCATAGCCCTCTGCCGCCACGAAACCCTTGGACCTGACTTTTGGGGGCTCTCCAAGCCCCGCATCTCTCCCCACACCCCATCCTCTTCCTTCCCCCTTCCTCGCTTTCCTTTCTCTCGGGTTTATTTCCCCTCGGCTCCCACTCCTTCCCCTCTTTCCTTCCCTCCCCCCCTGCCACGTCCCCAGCCTCCCACACAAGTTTAAAGCCATCAGCCCAGCCAACGGTTAACCAAATCGCCTTGACCTCTCTGCTATTTGATATTTGCCTCCTTGACACTCATTTAGGAGCGCGCAGCGGTAAAGCAGACATTGGACAAGTCCAGCCTGAAACCAAAGCCCTATGAAAGGAGGAGAGAGATCAGAAGAACCTGATAGCTAGGAACTTGTTCTCTCCAAAGGCTTTCTGGACATTTTAGCCTGGATCAGGGGTCCGTGGAGCGCCAGTTCGTCGCCAAGCAGGGTGTAAACGTTAAATGTTAGCTATTTGTTCCAGAGATTGGCATGAAGATCGAGTCTTTCTGCCTCCTCTCCCCCCCTAGCCCCCCTCCCGCAGTCTCTCCAGCCCGTCCAGAGTCTCACAGACACTCATTCATTAGCGGTTTAATAACCCTCCCGACGTGATAACATCCTTTACTCCCGGCTCTGCCAGCGGAGGTGACCCTGGGGGGGGGGGGGGGCTGCTCACTCGAGATGCGCCGGGACCGGGGGGGGATCGGGGGTACCGGGCATTCAGCACCGGCTGCTCCTGGTGAAGAAAAGCATCTTCCCCCCCCCTTCTGCCAAACAACAATAACAACAACAACAGAATAAACCCCAACTTTGGTGCTCGAGTCCCTAAAAGTCCTCGGGGGGGCTCCCCCCGAGGTCCCCAAGCCCGGAGGGGGGGACACACCGCTGCCCACCCCCGTGGCCCCAGCCCCGGCCCCGCCGCCGGAGCCCCCGGTCCCCTTCCCGGGTGATGCTGGCGGTGCCTCACCTGATCAAGCCCTATATTATTTTAAATGGCTCTAATTTCAACATTTATCGCATTTGCCCCGTAACTGCGGATTCAGGCATCTGAAGCAACCTTTCGAAACTCTGATTAGTTCAGCTTCGTTCAGTGCCTTTTCCTCCCTCTCCTTTCTCTCCAGGTTTTTTTTCCCCCCTCTCTCCCTTTCTGCGCGACTTTCATGCGCTGCAGATAAGATATAAAATACTCTATCGGGATACTGTAATATTAAAGATCAAAAGTGGCATCAATTGAAGACCAAACGCACGGAAAACAAAGGGGAAGGCTGGGAGATGTTCATCAGCTAATTACAACTGCAAATATTATGCAAATTTATCTTGGCACAAAAATGGAGAAAGCGAGTTTAAGTGCGGAGATAATGCTGGAATATTGAATGTTCAGCTGAGGGTGGGACGTGGTCCAATAAATTCATCTGAGGGAGAACCGGTATTATATATATGTATATTCCTATCAAATCATCTACACTTCAGATTGGGGGGGGGGGGATGATCAAAAATTGCGGTTATAATTGATACTTGAAATTCCTTGACAAATATTGCAGGGAATATACGGTGGAGGAAGAGTAGGGCAGCAGAGATTACCGTTTGGATGGGATTTGTGAAACACCGCGTATAAAATGATGACCCTACCGCGGGGAGAGGTGCATTTGCACCACGCACACGGCGGGGTGGGGGGCGAGGTCCCCCCCACTCAAGACCCCAGGTGGAAGCTTTCCCCTTTAGGCAAAGGGGGAAAAGCAAGTTATTTTTCAACCTCATTTCAGAAACGTCTCTCCCTTCCTGGAAAAAAAAGGACGGTGCTAGACCTGGTTAATGATTAAACGCCGTCCCTGTGCCGGGAGAGCCAAGAAGGGATGAGAGGGAGGCAGGGAAACTTAAACCAAGGTAGAACAGGGCTGCCAGCACCTCTCCCCAGAAATTTTAGCATCAGGAGTGCCTGTACACAAAGGGGAAAAAAAAGAAGAAGAGGGAAAAAAAAAAAAAAAAGAAGGCAAAAAAAAAAAAAAAGCTCAGCGCAGCAAATTGACCACGAAGAGGATTTTAGGCACCATTTTCTCTCCGGTGCTGCCCAAGAACTGAAGAGGGGGGGATGCCGGAACGCGGGTCGGGAGCATCCCCGGCCCCTCGGCAGGGGTCTGGGGGTGGGCTGAGCCCGTGTCGGCTTTGCCCCTCGCCGTGGTTCAGGCGAGAGGAACTTTTGGGCTGAGTTGTTATGGCTATGGGAATCCCCCCCCCCGCCCCCAACCCATCCCTTAGAGGGGAATAAATGGTGTTACTCGCCGCGGAAAATATTTGAAATGCATCTTTTTCCCTGCGCAGGTGAGGAGGCAGACACCGGCTGCTTCATCCCTTCGAGGATTCAAACGAATACATTTAAATCCAGCAAAATATCAGCAGATCTTCCCCTCCTCAGGCACAGGAATATCAATAATTTCAGGTGAATGCCCCCCTCCCCTTTCATTTCTGCAGCCAGAAACACAGAGCAGCGTTCATTTGCATACAAAGCAACCCGCGGAGTTTCTCCAGTTTATGAGAAATGCCTTAAAAAAAAAAAAAAAAAAAGGAGGCAGAGACACAGGGAGAGAGAGGGGAGAGACTCCTAGCAGAAATCTTATCGATTTTTTGCTATGCATGTATTTATTTGGCAACGGGGCGGGGAGAAAAATTGAACATTATTGGCAGCCCTCCCTTAAAAAAAAAAAAAAAAAGGGGGGGGGGGAAAGAGAGAGATGCAAATTGTGTTTTATCTTAACCCGGCTCCGTGCTTTCTTCAATGTTTATGATGCATTATCTCCCCCTTAAATAAAAAATAAATCATGTAAAATTAGGATCTCGCAGCCGCCGAGAGGAGAAGCTCCGGTCGATTTTCTTAATTTCAGTCGGAAAGTGACACTCTAATTAAAGCCCTCCCCCCAACTTCTTTTTATTATTATTATCAGATTTACCTTGTATTTTCCCAATTTAAATAAAATAAAATAAAATAAAAAATCAGTTTCGCTGCCCCCAAGATTAAACTAAAATAAGGACCCCCGGGTTTTTTTTTTCCCCAACGTTGCCCATCGCTTTCCGCCATCAGATTCATTGTGATGTATTAGATGCAATAAATTATCCCATGTAACAAAACATTGGGAGCTGAAAGGGTGATAATCTGGAAAGCAGAGATAAGGATTCATTATTCCGAATCATTATGAATCCAACGTTGCCTCTGACTTCTTTCTTAATCAGCTCCTCTGATCCTGGATATGTGAGCAGCACAGATAAGGAAAGAGTCATTTATAATTCTGTACCTCGTCTAATATTTTAAATAAAGTCAGAGGCAAGAAAACGCTATAAAACACAAGCAAGAGGCGGGCTCCGAATGAAATATCACTTCGATGTTGTTAGAGCCGCAGTAAGATTTAATTAAAATTCCCCACTTCCACGTGCTTTATATATTTTTATAAATATATTTTGCACCTTGGCTGTAATGGATAGGAATTTGCAACCGGGGCTATTTGCTGGGCTCTGGATTTGACTTTATTTCCAAGTCCTGATTTGGGTGAATGGAAGATGGGGGGGGGGAATTATTTTAATTTCCGAGGTTCCCCCCCGCCCCGCGCTCCCTCCCCAGCGTTCACACAAAGTCCTTAGGTCGATCCTACCAATGTCGGAGGCTACGTTTAATGGAAATCGTTTTAAAGCGAATATACTCGGCGCACACAAAGCGCAGGATCAATGCCAAACCGGCTGATTTGGGGAGATCAAGAGGAAGGGTGCTTTCTCCCCCCTCCTCGGAAATTAAGATTGCACCCGGGATATTAAAAAAATAACCTGAGACTGTGTTTTCGCAGCCGGGGAGGGGGAAATTATTGATTATGGACAACTTTTCTCCGGGGTGGGGGCAGAGAAGGGTGGGTTTTCTTTCCAGAGCACACAAGGCAATTTAATTACTGCGAATAAAACATCCCTAACCTCCTTTCTGCAACCGGCGGAGCGGTTATCACTAACAATAACGTATGGATTATATTTATGGAGGGTCCGACTGCAAATCTTGGTTCAGGCGGAGCCGAAATCGATTGTGTGTGTGTGTGTGGAGGTATTTATTTCGATGTATACGCGACTAAATGTGTGCCAGGAGGAGAGCAAGAGGTGGGATTTGCCAACGCACTCGGAGAACCACAGGCTCCCGTAGTGAGTTGGAAAACACATGGAAAAAATGTATTTTCCATATATATATACACACACACCCCTCATATATGTATTCCACATATATATATTCCATATATATGCACACACGAGGAAATAATATATATATGTGTGTGTGTGTGTATGTATATGCATGTATTTATTTATTTAAATGACCTCTGGCTACCTGACTATTGCTTTTAATGTATATTCGGACCTAAACTGCAGGCATCAAGCAAGGTCTGTGATATCTATGATAAACGCCGGGTGCCATTTACAGCCTCATTAGTTATGTTTAACCTTTGAATCACCAGCCAGCATAGCTGGAAATGAACTTGACGGTGCGGGGTGAATGGGGGGGGTGAGGGCGAGTGGGGATGCGCCTGCGCCTCTGCCCAAATTCCCGCTGCCCGCAGCCCGCCCCAGCCGGGGGAGCAGGGACAGTAACGCCGGGACTCCGTCCCCACGGGCTCCCCGAGCTGGGTTTGCAGGAGGATCCTTGATTTTTCGTTTCCCCACCTCGCCCCCACTGCCACGCTGTGCTCAGACATCCCAGATCCGGCTCCCTCACTCTCCTCTTTTTTTTTTTTTTTTTTGTTTTTTTTTGGCAGTTTTGGAGGGATCCGGCAACATCTTCCACGCTGGTCGCGCCTCCCTCCCGCCGCACTATTTGGGCGAGCAGAAGATTTCTCAGGGATTTTCCCTGCCTGGTGATGGGGAACACACACCCCGAGTGATTTTAGCTCTATTCTCCTTTTTTTTTTTATCCCGTACCATGCAAGGATTTAGCCCCGGCTCCTCCGCTCGGCTCAGTACAAACCACACAAGCCTCGTGGCTTTAAAAATACTCGTTTTTCGAAGCCTTTCCCTAGCAAACCCCACACTTCTCGGCGAGGGGAGATGGGCTCAACCCGCCTCCCCCCCGCTGTTGGGGTGCCCGAGCTGTTTCTATCGGTGTTTCGCGGTGGGAAGGCTCCCTTCGCAGCTCTAATGAGCTTTAACTTATTACCTTAATTGAATGGGTTTTCTAAAGATAGAATTGGGAGACGATCGCGTTACCTTTCACCTTACAAAGAGTCACTCGAGAAGCGGAGATAGCGAACTCCCAACGTCAGCACAAAAAAAAACCAAACCCAAACCCCACAACATCCCTCCAGGACCAGGAGTGTGTGTATATATATATATTTTATTTTTTTTTTCCCCTAAGTGATCAATTTTCGCCCCCGTTTCTGAAGCGCCGGGACTCCGCGCCCCCGGGATGCGGGGAATCTCCGCCGGGTACCGCGGAGCCGGGCCGGGGAGGGCGGCTCTGCACCCCCCCCATCCAGCACGAGTGGGTCTCCCACTCGTGGGGCCTGGGGACTGCTGCCCGCACCTTATTTAGCCCTGGGAGAAAAGCACTTTTGGCTTACTCCCGTGGGAGCATTTCACGCCAGTGGATGTGGAGTCTGATGTTAAGGGGGGGGAACGACACCTCCCCACTTTTACCCCTCCCCGCTTCTTCTCCCACGCCGGGACGTTGCTGCCCACCTGGGTGAACAGCGTGGGCACCCCAGGACGCGTTTTCCGTGGCCATGTCCCCCCTCCAGGCTGGCTCTCGTCCCGCCTCGCTGGCAGGACCCCCACCCCCGGGGGGGCTTGGCAGAAAGGAGCGCCCACCCTCAGCACTAAAACCCGGCACCCCCAAACCGCGGGGAAGTTCCCTTGCAAGCAAATCTGCCCGTGGATCAAGGCGGGGGGGGGGGGGGGGGCGGCAGCATTAGGTTTTGGGGACTGACACGAGTGGGGGGGTTAAATGGGGGAAAATCACAACACACACACACACCCCCCCCCCGTCCCTCCATCTCCTTCTCATCGGTGCAAGATTTGGGGATGCCCCGGAGCCTGCGGCACGGCCACGGCACGGCTCCCGGGCTTCTCCCCCGGCCCCACGGCAGGCGGGGGGGGACGGGTTGGGGGGGGGGGATTTTGTCTTCTTCTCCCTCCCCAGCCCTCGGAAGCCCCCAGGTCTTCATCGGGAGGGGGGACTGGGGAGCGGGCAGGGGGCTGCAGCTCCCCCCCGGTCGCTCCGCACGGAGATCGGCCCTGGGTTCAAGCTCTGGGAGGGACAGACAGCCTGGCGGAGGGACGGACGGACAGACAGCCTGGCGGGGGGACGGACGGACAGACCGCCTGGGCGGGAGCCGACCGCCAAGGTCGGTGTCTCCCTGCGGAGGTGCCGCGCTCCTGCCCGCGGCCGGGAGCCTTCCTCGTCCCGATGAAGAGGGGGGGACAAGGGGGACAGGGGGACAGGGGGACAGGCCCCCCCTGCTCTCGGAGTGCCAGGGGATGCGTGTGGATTATATACATATACATTGTTTTTTCTGTCCAGATCCTGGAGCTTTACACAGAGACATACATAAAATAAAAATAAATATTAATAATAATTTAAAAAATTAAATAAAGGAAAATAAGGTCAATAAAAGTCCCTCCCGAGGAGGAGGGGGGACAGAGGAGAAGAACCAGCCCCTCGTAGCTCATGTCACCGCTTTTCCTCGAAAGCTTTCGATGCAAGCGGAGCGAGCCCCGGCGTTACTGGTAGGATCATACGCTTAATTATTTTTTTTCCTCTCTCTCTTCCCAGGCGCTGCAGGCTGACGGCAGTGACAGTTGCTCCCGGGACGGGTTACATCACGCTCACACCGCTGCGAGCCCCAGTACCTGGCGCATCCCCCCGGCCCTGCCCCTGTCCCCCCTCCCACCTCCCCGCCCCTTGTGATTCCCGGGTTGGGTGTGTGTAAAAAAAAAAAATAAAAAATGGCCCATCATATTCCTCTCCCTCTTTCTCTGCCCTTTCCCAACCCGGAAGAGCTCTGATCTTCAGCCCAGCCCGGAGGAGGAGGAGGAGGAGGAGGGCAAGGGTGGGCGTTTGGAGGATGCGGCTCCCCCAGGTTTTCCCCCTCGGTGGGAGCTTGCGAGATGCCAACAGCCGCCGCCGCGGCTCCGCTCCTCCCGCACTCCTGCCCTGAGAGCTCCAGCGGAGCGGGACAGAATAAAAAGCATCTGCCCAGGTCAGTGAATACTCCGATTTGTGTGTCTCTATGCCCCCCCCTTCTTCTTCCTTTTTCCTCTTTTTTTTTTTTAATATTTTTTTATTTAATTCCTTCGCCTCCTCCTTTTACTCCTTCTCCACGTGGAGGGAATTAGGATGGGGATCTCGGCTCAGAGGGCAGCAGCCGCCGGCTTGAAACACAACCCGACCCCCCCTTATTGCTTAGGGGAGGTGGGGGGGAGCTGCGTTTTCCCGGTGACCTTGGGGAAAGGCACCCCCCAACCCGGGAGGGAGCCGAAATTTGGGAAGCGGGTGAAAAAAAGCTGTTTTACCCCTGGGCGTTAGAGGCAAAGGAGCGAGGCTGGGATGGTCGCGGGTGGGAGATGGGACACGGCGCTGTCACACCTGGATGTGAAATATTAATCTCAGGACGGGATAATATACCTGTGCACGCGGGATCGGGGCCTTTCCGTGCCTGGCTTCGTACCTATGTGCATATACCTTTGCACATACAGCCCCGCACACCCCCATCGCTTCTCTCTTTCCGCAGAGCGGTGCCCGTGCGCGCCGGCTCCGCCGGTGCCCGCCAGCGCGGCTGCGGGCGGCAGGTCCGCGCTTCGGTGCTGCTCCCGCCTATAGCGCTCACCCACGCTCGTTTGGTGATGTTGGGTCGGTCCGTGCTGTATAGTACATTATGTATACCCTATATTTTTAGCGCTATATATATTTATGGTAAAATATGTATAGTATATAATACACAGCAAGCATACTGTGCTACTAATAGGATCTACTCAGCGCGATCTTCCGGCCCGTTCCGCAGATATTCCTCCTTTTTTATACCTTGTACACCCAAACCCCAGCCGCGGAGGAGAGCTGTGCCGTTAAGGCAGGCTGAGATGAGGAGGGAGACGGCTCCGCTCCGGGCCCGGACCTCGCACCTTCCCCGCGGCTCCCGGCCCCGCTGCCCGCAGCGCCCGGGGGGATCCGCGGCCCGGGCCGGGCCGTCCTGGGCTCCGGGCAGGACCCGGTGCCGACGGAGGAGAAGAGGTTCCCCTCTCTCCCGACACCCCTGGATTTAGGTCTCTCACCTCCTTCTCCCCTTGTAGGAATTTTTTCCACCCTTCAGACTGGGCGGAGGGTATTTCGGGAGGGAGCCTGGAAATGGCTCGGGCCGTCCAGAAATGCGCGTTAGCTGTCACTGAGCGTCTTCAAAATAGAAAAGGGAGAAAAATATGTGTATGTGTATCTATCTATCTATCTATCTGTCGGTCTGTCTAACTATCTATCTATCTATCTATCTATCCATCCATCCATCCATCCACCTCGCCTCCTCTTACCTTCACGTGTCCGTACACAAGCAGAGGGCTCTGGGTGACGGATTTTAATGCAACCGGATAATTAATAACCACCCGCCCTGCTTGTTTTCTCCATTATTTATGGGCCGCAGGTGCGGAGCGGGGGAGCCGGGACTCGGCGGTGCCGCGGGCAGGGGCCGCAGCGGCGGCTGCCCCGGCCGGACCCCGGTCCCCCCGCCCCGGGGGCTGGCATCCCCGGTCCCCCGGGCAGACAGGGGGGCAGAGAGGGTCCCGGCAGCCCGGGAAAGGAGAAATAGGCTCTCGAGAAGGAAGAAGAGGGAGAGGGAAGGTCTCCCCTCCGGCACTTTGTTCCTGGCTGGGGCAAAGCGCTTCTTTCTCCCCGGGGATGTTTTTGGGTTTTTTCCTACAGAGCCGAGGGGGGTGTTTTAATTTCGAGGGGGGGTGTTTTAATTTCAAGGAGGGGAAAAAAGACGAGGAGGTGCTTCGGGGTGCAGCGGGGACGACGACCCGGCTGGGGTCTCTGCTCCCCCCCGGGATGCGGCAGCATCTCTGCTGTGTTTGGGGGGGACACAGCATCTCAGGAGTGCCCATATGGGCACCTCCGGGGAATTTGGGGTGAGATGGTCCCCTCCTTAGAGGGAAAAGAAATCGTGCAGATTTTACCCCCCCACACACCCCCGGTGCTATCTGAATTTGGGAGCCCGGGAGGGTAAATGTGAGCCCCACATTTAGGCAGCGGGGTGTGCCACTGTGCGAGGCGGCCGTGGCCTGCCGGCTTCCACCCGGGGGGGCTGGGGGCACGGGGGGGTATTTGGGGGGATGCTGGGGGTGCAGGGACAGCTCTAAGGTAGCGGCAGCCGGACGCTTCCCGGAGCAAATCGCTCCGGTTTTAATCCCGGGAGGTCAGGCTATGCCCCTGCTCCTCGCCAAGGGACTGGTGTTAATTCTGCCGCCTCTTCTCACGCCAGCCGCCTGGCGATTTGCGTTTTCTGCTTTATCTAAGTCCCAGGGTAATTTCTGCTTTGAAAAAAAAAAAAAAAAATTAAAAAAGTCATTTAACCCGACGGCAGCTTCACCTTCTCCGGGGGAAAACGGCGCGGCTCGGGTTTAAAGCCCGCAAGATGCTTTGCCTTCGCTTCAATCCGCCTTCAAATCTATCGCTCAAAACGGTCCTGGGCGATAAAGCAAAGCCGAGAAACCCGAAATAAAACGACTCCCCCCTCCTTTTTCTTTTTTTTTAATTTTTTTGCTAACGCGCGTTTCCTTAATTTGGAGTGGCTGTTCAGGCGGATTTCTAGGTTTTGTTCTTCTCTTATTTTTTAATTTATGGGGCAGAAGCCTTTCCGGAGCGCTGCCCGACCGTCCCTGCCCCGGCGCCCCGCGGGCGGGAGCGATGCCCGGTGCCGCGGCGGGGAGCCCCTCCGCGCAGCTTGGAGAGGGGGAAAAAAGGGGGGGAAAAATAAAATGGAGAAGGCGAACCCCTTTTTAAGCCACCCTTTTGCTGTCGGAGAAGGGGAAGGAGAGGGGGGGGAGGGAGAAAAGGGACTTACCGGGTTGAGCTTGAAAGCGGGGCTGTGCTGCGGAGGGGAGGAAGGAGGGGAGGGAGCCGGGCTCTGCCTCCCGGAGCGGACGGGGCGCCGGCAGCAGGGGTGACACGGCCCCCCCCCCCCCCCCCCTTCGCCCGGCTCCGCTCCGCGTTTCTGCCGCGCAGTTTGGGGAATGTGGCGGGGGGAGAGGTCTCCCCTGGGACTTGCGGAGCCGGTTTTTGATCTTTCTCAGACTTTTTTTTTTTTTTTTTTACTCCTGCAGTGTCCCGGGGCAGTCGCCCTCCTCTCAGCTTCAAAGAAGGGGGGGGGGGGGAGGAGGGGAAAGAAAAGTCCCAGTTTCTCTCCTCCCAATTTTAATTCTTCGAATTTCTTTTCTGCGGCAGAGCAGGGTTTTCCCCCTCTCTTCCTCCCCCCTTCCTCCATCAAATAGCATCATTTGCGCTGAAAAAAAGTCTGTGTGTTGGGGGGGGGGAGAGTGGTGATGCACGAAAGGAGAAAAAATTGGACCCGATATAATCAGAGGTTGATTTGTTCTCTCTGAATTTGCATGGCTCGGCACTTCTTTGTGTGCGTGTGTTTATGTTTCCTCCCGATCTTCACGAAGGGGAGATAAATGAATTATTAGAAGAGAACGGAAATATGTATGTATATATTTAAAAAAAAAAAAAAAAAAAAGGTGTAAAAAAAAAAAAGATAAACCACCCATGCGGCTGGTTTCGAAGCGGAGGGGAAGGCTCAGATGGGATGGGAAAGGGGAGACGCTGAAATGCCAGTCTGGTATCTCCGGCTCTCTTCCTCTTGGAATTATTATTATTATTATTATTATTATTATTATTATTATTATTATTATTATTATTTTATTAATATTATTTTGCTCGGTTGTGGTTCGTTTTACTGAGAAAAAGAGAAGGGGTTGGTCTGGGGGGAACAGATCATAATTCTTGCCTGATTCGCGAAGTGTGTGTGTGTGTGTGGGGGGAGGAAAACAAAATATTCCCTCTTCTCTCCGCCTTTGTTTAAGCCGAGATTATCTCAGCAGCCCGACCAGGGCCCAGCCATCCCAGGCCGGGGCCGTCCCCGGGGGCCGGCAGGCTCCGTGCCCGGGGGGGGCCGCCCGGGCCGGCAAAGCCACTCACAACCCCGGGTCCCTCGGCAAGAGAGCAAATTGCTGTACACAGAGGGGGAAAAAAAAAATAAAAATAATCTTCGGAGCTCTGCCCTGGGCCGTGTCCTCTCCATAACCCTCCGATTCGTCGCTCCCGGCTGTTTGTACAGCTTTACCTGTACTATTCTGGTACCCTGTAAAAAAAAAAAAAAAAAAAAAAAACCAAAAAAACAGCCCGGCAAATGTAACTTAATCCGCTTTCAGTCAATTGTCGTCTAAAAGGGGGCTAAAGGAAGGGGGGGGGAGGAGGGGGCTTCTTCTGCCTGTCCCCGCCCCGAGGTGCCAGCCCCAGCCGTGGGGCCAGCGGGTGGCCCCGGGTCCCGGCACCAGAACAACCCTCCCCTGCATCTGTTTGAACAGAAAGACGTGGAGGAAAAAAGTGGGGGGGCAGCTTTAGTGCCCTTTGACTGCTCATTTTTAGGGGAGGGGTAGGCTGGGTAACCGCCCCATCTCGAGTTTGGTTTTTTTGTTGCTGTTGTTAATTTATTTTTTTTTTAATTTCCCCCCTTTTGGGACTTTCAGTGACTTTTGTCAAAAGCGTTTCCTCCTGACCTTCCAGCACCAGAGCTGTTCTCCCCCCTCCATCCCTCCCCGAGCTAGGAGGGATGCTGGAGCCCCGCTCCCCGCAGCTCCCCCCCCCGCCAGAATTAACCCCCGAGCCCCCGAGCCTTATCTGGCGGCTGGTGGCGAGCTTGGGGCTAATTGCTCCAACAATGGGCTCCTATTAACGCCGAGCTGTCACTGGAAACCCTGCTGGGGGCTGCCGGGGGGGCGAGGTGAGGGATCTGCAGCCACAGCCTGGGAAAAGGACGGTCAAGGCCAGCGCCCCTCGCAAAACCCCCGGGGATCACAAATTAATCCGAGGAGGGGGGCAAAATGATGGGTTTGCTTTTTATTTTTTCCTTTTTTTTTCTTTTTTTTTTGAGCGGGATGTTTTTGCCCTCCTCACCACGGTTCCCCCCCCCCCCGCCCCGGCTGGGAAGGGAATAGGAAGATTGCGGCTATGGAGGCCGGGGTGAAAACGCAGGGACGGGCTGAGAAAACTTAATTTGAAAGCGGGCGCCCTCCTCCCAAGCTGGGGCTGTGGCTGCGAGGGTCCCGCCGCGCCCCCGTCCCCTCCCGTCGGGGCCCTCAGGGCTGTTCCCACTTCTTCCCCCCCGCCACTGATCAGACTTGGTATAGCTACTGATTTCCTTTATTTTATTTTATTTTATTTTATTTTATTTTATTTTATTTTATTTTATTTTATTTTATTTTATTTTATTTTATTTTATTTTATTTTATTTTATTTTATTTTATTTTATTTTATTTTATTTTTTGTTTACTTTATTCCTTTTATTTTGCATTAAACCTTCCGTGCCCTCCAAAGAGCTGAAGGAGAGCGGTTTCCCCCTACCCCCGGCCGGGGTGAAAGGCACGTTTTTCTCTATGGCTTAGCAATTTTGTGACCTCTGGATGGAAATTCCCCTCCTGATCCCACAGCTGTAGGTCCCAGGGCTGTAACTGCGGGCGGGGGGGTTGGGAATCTCAGCTCACCTGCCCAAAGGTCCCAGCTCGGCGCTAAGACCCCCTCCTTACCCAGATGTTAAAAGAGATTTCTTTTTAAAGTGATGTTTTTTGCAAGTGCTGGAGACCACCCTCACCCGCAGGGGCTGCCTGAGGTCTGGGGAAATTTGGGGAGCGGGGATAAAGGGGCAAATCCCGGGGAGAGACTTCGCCTTCACGGCCGTAAAACGCTTTAAGCTGTGTATGTGTGCGGGGAAAGTTTGTGCTCTTGCCTGCAAATAAATGCTTTGTAAACGATGCTCCCCTCCTTACTGTCCTCCTCCTCCCAAAGAAAGCCCCCTCCCAAGGAGGAGCCGGCGGCGCATCCCGGCGAGCGCATCAGCAGAGATAACGCTGGTTCCCCCCCTTCCCCCCCCAGTGTACCCCAAAAACCGGGGTAGGGAAAGGGGGGGGCACCCTGCAAAAAAACCCACCCAAACTGCAGGCGAAGCGGCTCCTGTCTAACCGGGGGGAGAGAGGAAAGACGAGCTTTCCCGGAGCGAGTTAAAGCCCCCGGCTCGGGGAGGGCCATGAGCACCCCCCCCCCGTCCCGGCATCCCCCCCCTTTCCCCCGTCCTCCTAATGGGCCGCCGGGAGCGGTGCCCGGCTCCCCCCGGGCGGCGGGGCTCGGCGCTCGGCCCCGGCGGCGTCGGCGAGGCTGGACAGCGAGGGGCAGCGCCGAGCCCGGCCCCGCCGCTGCCTCCCCCTCCCCGGGCTGTCCCGAAGGGGGGGGGGTCGGACCTGCCACCCCCATCCCGGCTTATCCGCCCCCCCCGGTTCCCCCCAGGCTGGGCTGCACCGACCCCAACGCACGGCTGGTTCCCCGGGTTTATGCTTGTCCCAGATGCTTTTTATTTTTTAAAAATAAAATAAATATATATACGTGCATCCGCACCGTGCATCCCCGCCGAGGAGCGTGAAACCTCAGCGGTGCGTCTCTGTCCCCACGCCCAGCGGCGGATGGGCCGCACCGTGGGCTTAAAACCGGGCTTAAAATGGGCGCAAAGACCCGGAGCATCCGTCTGGAGGCTCAGCTCCTCCGGCCGTCGAGGAGCGGCTCGGCCGGGGAGGCATTTCCAGGCTGCAGGCTGAGCCCAGCCCGCTGCTGCCGCCGCGGGGAGCGGCGCTGGCCCCGGAGCCCGGAGGAGAGCGGAGCCCGGAGCCCGGAGAGCGGAGCCCGCCCCGGCGGCACCGGCGGGGGCAGCGGCGCGGCGCGGCCGCCGCTGCGGAGCCCCGGTTGTTAATTAGACCCCCCCGTATAAAACCTGCCGAGAGGCGCTTCCTCTCGCAGCCGGGTCAGAGGCTCTCTCTTGCCGGCGTGCGGAGGGACAGCGCGCAAAGGCATCCTGTAAGTGACTTTTTCTGGTTCTTGTTTTTTATTATTATTCTTTTTTTCCTTTCCCCCCTATTTTTTCTTTTTTCCTTTTTTCCTTCCCCTTCTTTTCTTTTTTTTTTTAATTTTCTTTTTTCTTTTCTCTTTTTTTTTAATTTTCTCTTCCATTATTTCTTTTCTTTTTCTTTTCTTTTTCTTTTCTTTTTCTTTTCTTTTTCTTTTCTTTTTCTTTTCTTTTTCTTTTCTTTTCTTTTCTTTTCTTTTCTTTTCTTTTCTTTTCTTTTCTTTTCTTTTCTTTTCTTTTCTTTTCTTTTCTTTTTTCTTTTCTCCCTCATTTTTCCCCCTTTTCTTTTCTTTTCTCCCTCATTTTTCCCCTCTTTTCTTTTCTTTTCTTCCTCATTTTTTCCCCTTTTCTTTTCTTTTCTCCCTCATTTTTTTCCCTTTTCTTTTCTCCCTCATTTTTTTCCCTTTTCTTTCTTTTCTCCCTCATTTTTTTCCCTTTCTTTTCTTTCCTTCTTTCTTTTCTCCTTTATTATTTCTGTCCTTTTTCTTTTTCCCTTTCCCTCCTTGTCTTTCTGTCTTTCTGCCTGTCTTTCCTTTCTCTCTGCATCTTTCATCTTTCTCTCTTTTCCCCTCCCCTCTCTCTCCCTCTTTCTTTCCCTCTTCCCTCGCTGTCCTCTCTTTCTCAAAACAGAGAGAGGGGGAAAGGGCAGAGAGGAGAGAGGGGAGCGAGGTGCTCTTCCTGCTCTCCCCCTTCCTCTCCTTTCTCTATTCCTCTCCCTTTCTCCCTCCCTCCCCTCTCCCTCCGCCAGTCCCCCGGTGCCGGGGCCGTCCCCAGGCCGGTGCCCGGGGCGGAGGGGGCCGGGGCCGTGCGGGGCCGTGCGGGGCCGGGCCGCGCCGCGCTGCCGGCGGTGCCGCTAGGGGATGCCCTGGCTCAAGGCAGCGGCCGGGCCGGCCGGCGGGGCGCGGGCGCGCAGCCAATCAGCTCCTCCCGCTGCCGGCGCCCCAGTTCCTGCTCTGCCCCCATTGGCTGCGGCGGGCGCGGCGGCGGCCCCCGCTGGGCGGCGGGCGGCGCTGCGGGGGCCGGGGGCGGCCGGGGGTCCCCGCCGCAGCCCCCCCGGGCCCGGAGCCTCCCCCTACCCCTGCCCTCCGCCGCAAACAGCCTCCCCGGCTCTCCTGCAGCCCCGCGGGGGTCTCCAGTGGAACTGGGAAGGGGGAAAAAAACCCAAACAAACCCACCCTAAAACACCCCAAACCGCCCCCAAACCGTATTATTTCCAAACGCGGCCGTTTCTCTGCGCTTATGTCCTTAAGAAAAATAGAATTTAAATCCTTTATGCGACGGAGCAGCTCTAAACCCGCCGGTTTAGGAGAGGCAGCTTTGTTCCAGCCCCCCGGAGGTCCTGCACCTGCCGGCACATCCCCGGCTCGGCCCGGTCTCGCCCCCGGGGGGGCTCCGGTCCCTCTCCGCATCCCCCGGGGTGTCG